>NC_056729.1:325299941-325397441 GCF_019279795.1 Protopterus annectens | reverse complement strand
TGGGGTTGTGACCTCACAAGTGATAGACTGTTAAATGGGAGGGGTTTAAAGCAAAGCAGCTGGCAGCATCATATACACTGTCCTGCACACTAGAAAGTGCACTAAGCAAAACTAATGATATCCCATGAAACACTGCAAGTTTCTTGGAGGCCAGTGCTTGCTTAGACTAAAGGGAAGTCTCTGTGTTCACCAGTGGCAGTGGTTAACACTGAGCAGCCTGCCTGTCCCTGTAGGAGTGGTTACTGCCTAGAAGCTGTAGCTTTATTGGCCATTTTGGGTCAATTCCAAACTCCTTGATCTCTCTCTCTCTTAAGACCCTGCTGCCTCGTGGTTTTGGCATCTTCCCAGGCTTGTTAGTTGTTGCTGAAGTACCTATCAAGGGGAGAAAATGCTGAGAGAAGAAAGGAGCCACTTTTGAGATTTTAAGTATTTTCTTCTGATTTTTTGTATAGAATTACTGCTTTGCCTCCTACTTTTCAGCGTTTTCCGGCTTGCTAATGTTTATATCTGTATTAGAAACAGTATTTAGAACACATCTAGAGCCAGGTTACTGCATTTCCTGTGTTGCACTTAATTTAAAATCTTTTTTTTTCTCTTACCTGACTTTGGCCTAGCACTCAAGTGTGGGGTCATTTATTGCACTGTTGTGAATATTTTCCTACTTGTGTATCTCTGCTACCTTTAAACTAAAACAAAAAAAGAAAAAGCATAAAAAATCTTGCTTTTTTCCCACTTTCTGAAATTTAAGAAAGTTCAGTTACAGATTTGCTGTTCTGAACTGTTTGTAAGTTTCTTGGAGGCCAGTGCTTGCTTGGGCTAAAGGGAAGTCTCTGTGTTCACCAGTGGCAGTGGTTAACACTGAGCAGCCTGCCTGTCCCTGTAGGAGTGGTTACTGCCTAAAAGCTGTAGTTTTATTGGCCTTTTTGGGTCAATTCCAAACTCCTTGATCTCTCTCTCTTAAAACCCTGCTGCCTCGTGGTTTTGGCATCTTTCCAGGCTTGTTAGTTGTTGCTGAAGCACCTACCAAGGGGTGAAAATGCTGAGAGAGGAAAGGAGCCACTTTTGAGATTTTAAATATTTTCTTCTGATTTTTTGTCTAGAATTACTGCTTTGCCACCTTCATTTCGGCGTTTTCACGCTTGCTAAAGTTTATATCTTTTTTAGAAACAGTATGTAGAACACATCTAGAGCCTGTTTACTGCATGTCCTGTGTTGCACAATTTAAAATAGTTTTTTTCTCTTAGAATTGCATTTTACCTGACTTTGGCCTAGCACTAAAGTGTGGGGTCATTTATTGCACTGTTGTGAATATTTTCCTACTTGTGTATCTCTGCTACCTTTAAACTAAAACAAAAAAGGAAAAAAACAAAAAAAAAATCTTGCTTTTTTCCCACTTTCTGAAATTTAAGAAAGTTCAGTTACAGATTTGCTGTTCTGAACTGTTTGTAAGTTTCTTGGAGGCCAGTGCTTGCTTGGGCTAAAGGGAAGTCTCTGTGTTTGCCAGTGGCAGTGGTTAACACTGAGCAGCCTGCCTGTCCCTGTAGGAATGGTTACTGCCTAGAAGCTGTAGTTTTATTGGCCATTTTGGGTCAATTCCAAACTCCTTGATCTCTCTCTCTCTCTCTCTTAAGACCCTGCTGCCTCGTGGTTTTGGCATCTTCCCAGGCTTGTTAGTTGTTGCTGAAGTACCTATCAAGGGGAGAAAATGTTGAGAGAAGAAAGGAGCCACTTTTGAGATTTTAAGTATTTTCTTCTGATTTTTTGTTTAGAATTACTGCTTTGCCGCCTACTTTTCAGCATTTTCCGGCTTGCTAAAGTTTATATCTGTATTAGAAACAGTATTTAGAACACATCTAGAGCCAGTTTACTGCATTTCCTGTGTTGCACTTAATTTAAAATCTTTTTTTTCTCTTACCTGACTTTGGCCTAGCACTCAAGTGTGGGGTCATTTATTGCACTGTTGTGAATATTTTCCTACTTGTGTATCTCTGCTACCTTTAAACTAAAACAAAAAAAGAAAAAACATAAAAAAATCTTGCTTTTTTCCCACTTTCTGAAATTTAAGAAAGTTCAGTTACAGATTTGCTGTTCTGAACTGTTTGTAAGTTTCTTGGAGGCCAGTCTTGCTTGGGCTAAAGGGAAGTCTCTGTGTTTGCCAGTGGCAGTGGTTAACACTGAGCAGCCTGCCTGTCCCTGTAGGAGTGGTTACTGCCTAAAAGCTGTAGTTTTATTGGCCATTTTGGGTCAATTCCAAACTCCTTGATCTCTCTCTCTCTCTTAAGACCCTGCTGCCTCGTGGTTTTGGCGTCTTTCCAGGCTTGTTAGTTGTTGCTGAAGCACCTACCAAGGGGAGAAAATGCTGAGAGAAGAAAGGATCCACTTTTTAGATTTTAAGTATTTTCTTCTGATTTTTTGTCTAGAATTACTGCTTTGCCGCCTACTTTTCGGTGTTTTCCAGCTTGCTAAAGTTTATATCTGTATAAGAAACAGTATTTAGAACACATCTAGAGCCTGTTTACTGTATTCCCTGTGTTGCACTTAATTTAAAATTGTTTTTTCTCTTAAAATTGCATTTTGCCTGACTTTGGCCTAGCACTCAAGTGTGGAGTCATTTTGTTGCACTGTTGTGAATATTTTCCTACTTGTGTATCTCTGCTACCTTTAAACTAAAACAAAAAAAAAGAAAAAACAAAAAATAATCTTGCTTTTTTCCCACTTTCTGAAATTTAAGAAAGTTCAGTTACAGATTTGCTGTTCTGAACTGTTTGTAAGTTTCTTGGAGGCCAGTGCTTGCTTGGGCTAAAGGGAAGTCTCTGTGTTCGCCAGTGGCAGTGGTTAACACTGAGCAGCCTGCCTGTCCCTGTATGAGTGGCTACTGCCTAGAACCTGTAGTTTTATTGGCCATTTTGGGTCAATTCCAAACTCCTTGATCTCTCTCTCTTAAGACCCTGCTGCCTCATGGTTTTGGCGTCTTTCCATGCTGGTGTGAATGACCTGAGACGTACCTCCCTGGACTACATGAAAAAAGACGTACAGGAGCTCTTTGATCATGTAGCCCAGGCCGGTATGACCCTGACCTTGAGTAGCATCTTACCCTCACCAAGAATGATGCCACAGTATAAAGACAAAATGATCAATTTTAACAATTGGCCAAAGTATTGGTGTCATTCAAAGGGGATCCAGTGTCTGTCAGCCTGGGATGACATGCTCGACAAGCCACGTTGCTTCGCTAGGGACGGCTTGCACTTGTCACCCCTGGGTTTTCGAATACTGGCAAAGGCTCTTGCCTCCCCCATAGTGCCTTTTTTAGGCAAGGCTTAAAAGACAAACCCACCCCCATAGACAACAAAAAGAAAAAAAAACTAAGGGTAAATCTTGCTCAACGCCAGAAGTCTAAACCTCAAGATGCACGCACTCGAGACTCTCCTCAGTATGGAGAATATCTATATCTGTGCAGTAACAGAAACCTGGTTCAAGGCTCCCGAGAGCACCCCAGCACTAGCAGGTTATACTTCATACCATGCTTTCCGGCCTCAAAACTTGGACTGAACCACAAAAGGAGGGGGAGTATCCATATTTATCAAAGATACCCACACCTCCAGGTTAGTGGCACTGCACGAAGCATCGGAGACCATCCATGTGCAACTAACAGTGGGCAAAACTGCCTTTCAGTTTGTAGCCTGCTACAGACCACCCTCCCAAACACAGGAACCTCACTCAGCTTTCCTGAGAACACTGAAGAATATGAAGGTCTCTCCAAACACGATTATATTGGGTGACTTCAACTACCCAGACATCAATAGGGAAAACTACTCAAGCCCAAACACCCTCGCCCAACGGTTCCTAGAATTTATAAACTCAAATGCTATGGAACAACTAGTCACCACTCCCACAAGAGGGGAAAACATATTGGATCTGGTCATCACCAACATGGGGTCTCTATGTTCCACACCAGAGGCATACCCCTCATTGGTAAGATCAGACCATAAACAAATCTCACTGGACATCCATATTCAGTCCCCACCCCTGGCCAAGGAAACCACGGTGAAGAACTTCTCAAAAGCAAACTTCACACTTCTCAAAACTGAGGTGGAATCCTTCAAAGCCCCCGGGCCAGTGGAAAATATGGCCCAAAATGCAGAATCCTTTACAAAAGCATTCTATGGACACCTACAGGAATGCATGGAGCATGCTATCCCAAATAAAACCAAGACTCACTCCTCCAAAGGCAGGAGACCTGTCTGGTGGACTCCGGCCATAAATAAGCTATACAACAGAAGTAGAAAGCTACTACATGACAGAGCAAAATCCCAAAAAGGGAAGGCGTCACTGATCAGTACTAGCAAGAAACTACAATCCCTCATAAAATCATCTAAGGCGAGCTTCGAAAGAAAAATTGTACAAGACACTAAAGATAATCACAAGGCTTTCTTTAGTTATGTCAGAAACCTGGGAGGCAACTCCCAGATATGCCCTGAGGTAGTCCAAAATGACAAAAAATACACTGAACCCACAGACATTGCCAACATCCTGGCAAAAAGGTTCAGTGCAAACCCCCCCCCTTCCCCCCCAAAAGAGCAAATGTCTATCCCAACAGAGTGTAGCCTTCCTGAGATCACAAATGCACAGATGAGAGCTGCCCTCTCCAAAGCAAAAAACACAGCATCAGTGGGACCAGATGGTGTCTCGGGCTGCATCTTACACGAGCTCCAAGAAGAACTAAACCCTCATATAAAGTCACTGTTCAATCTCAGCCTTACTACAGGATATGTACCCAAGGAATGGCGTACAGCAACAGTGGTCCCACTCCACAAAGGTGGTGCCACAACAGACCCGGAAACTATCGCCTTATAAGCCTGACTAGCCTGGTCTGCAAAGCTATGGAGCGTATCATCATGGAAATCATAAACAAAGACATTGGGAACCTCCAGACACTGGATCCTACCCAATTTGGCTTTGTTAAGAGCAGATCTTGCCTCTTGAACCTGGTCGACTTCTTTGAAACAGTTAACAAAGCCATAGATGAAGGGAAGGTAGTCCACACAGCCTACCTGGACCTCGCAAAAGCCTTCGACACAATACCCCACTCGGGCATCATAAATAAGCTCACCAGCTTAAATATTAACCCCTATGTCACAAGATGGGTTGCAAACTGGCTCAGGGATAGAACCCACATGGTCATAATAGCAGGTGCCATGTCAGACTCTAAACCAGTTACAAGTGGTGTCCCACAAGGCTCAGTCCTGGGACCTCTCTTGTTTGGTATATATTTCTCCGAGGTACAGGCTAACACGGGTGGACTATGGCTGACCAAGTTCACAGATGACTGCAAACTGGGTGCCGTAATCGACTCTCTGGCTGACACAAGCATCCTCCAAAAGGGTCTCACAGAGACAGATAACTGGTGCCAGAGCCATGGCCTAAAGCTAAATGCCAAAAAGTGCATAGTCATCCCCTTTGGGAAAAACAAAGTGCCCACAAATTACCACATAGGTGGTAATCCATTAAGTACGGAAGAAGTAATTAGGGACTTGGGGACCCAAGTAGATAGCAATCTCTCCTTTGACAATCACGATGCCAAAGTGGTTAGAAAGACCTTTTATATAGCCCACCTTATCACAAAAGGGTTCACATCTAGATCAAGAGAAGTCATTGTGCCCCTCTACTCATCACTTATCAGGCCCGTAATTGAGTACAATACCCCATTTGGGATGTATCTTATCCAACACCTGCAGCAACCGGAAAGACCCCAAAAGTATCTCACCAAGAGGATCAAGGGGCTCAAACAGATGCCCTATGCAGTTCGGCTAAAGAAACTCCAGCTCTACTCAGTTGCATACCGCCTACTCAGAGGTGATCTGTGTCTGACGTATAAAGCCATGTCCAGCCCAGAATTAATGGACATGCTTCACCTCAGGAAATCCAAATCCCTTAGAGCTACATGCTCCAGGGACTTGAACCTCAACACAGAAATAAATAGGACATGCTAGAGGGACAGATTCATATCCCAGAGGCTCCCCTCACTCTGGAACAAAATCCCAATCCATGTTAGGCAGAGCCCCTCACTGACCCTCTTCAAGAGAAATCTTGACGAGTGGATGGGAGAGTGTAAGTTTACCCCTGGGATCTCTTCTGTGTCCCTGCTTGACAGAGGTACAGTAAACTAACCTTAAAAGGGCTACCTTCTGTGACCTACTATACAGAGGCACAGTCAACTAATCTAAAAGGGTGGCTAAAGCCAAACACACTCTGGCTAGGCTTATAAATGCCCTAGGGCAGATAGCTTAGTATCAACCTATGAACCTATGAACCTATGTAATGATGTAACGTCAGTGAGCTCCAAACCACCTCTAATTTTGAAATGCTACCAGTAGTCTGCCATTCAGTTATGGCACCACCCTCAACACCAGGAATGTGTCAGATCAGAGGAAGAAGCTTCAGATTCCAACAGCAAGAGAGAGATGGCAAACAGTCACTGTGCCCCACCTCACTATATGGCTCCTCTAGCACCCAAGTGTTAGTTGATTTCAGGTAATCAGGGTCATAGTCATGGTTCTAGACCTCTATGCCATAGAGCAGAGTCCCACTTTTCACTTTTGATGTTCTGGAACAAGTTGAAGAAGCTCTTAAAAAGAGAGATTTCAGCTAATTTTTGGAATCCTGAACACATTACCAGCAGTCTTCCTTGACTCATGCAACCATTCTGCCCTTAGTGATCATATCTCCAGTAAGAGTCTCTTAATTCAACCAACACCTATGGAGTGTGAAATATCACACCTATAGCAACCTGCACATATCTTGCATTCCCGAGCATTTTCTGAAAAATAAACTTAAAAAGCATAAGATAAACAAATGTAAATAGTTTATAAACAGTAAAAGCTATAAAAATTGTGCAAATAGCAATGTTACCAGTAAGAAGATTTGTTTACAGTGATGATAGTTGGTGCAGTCATAGGCTCTCCATAAATGCTATAATATAGTATAATGTACACAAACCACAACTTATATTTTCTGCTAAACTTCCAGAAGGAAATTTGCATATCTTGAAAATTATACAACCTAGACATATATTATTAGAACTGTTTTGCAAGTACTGTTTGGAGAATTTGGAGTTTAATTATTTTCCCTTGTGCTTCCCTATATGTGGAATACAGGATTATGTTGATTGAAATCTAATATCTTCATAATGTCCCCTAAACTCACTATTTGTATTTATAAATATTTCTTCTAGTTTATGTAATCTTTTTATCTACTGGTTTTAAGAGCAATGTTTTGTTTTTATTGCTGAATTTGTTAACACTTTGAACTGTTATAAACCTAAAAATAGGTTAATTCAGTAAAATAACTGAATTGAAATAATTTGAAAAAATAAATGCAGAAGATGTTAGTGGTATTTAGTACTGATACAAGAGTTAATATGTTGCTAGGCTCTGCTGACTTCTAGTAACATGAAACATATTTACTCGTTAGTCATGGGTATTTTTGCAAGGGGTTCTTTCCATTCAAAAAAATATTTTAATATATATTTTTTTTATTTTTCAGTATTGGTTTAACAGTAGCTTTTCTGTATGAAGTGTTTATTTCTTATTGTACTATGAAGAACACGTTTGTATGTTCCTATTTTCTATTTTATTTTCAAATAAATAATGATTTCTAGCATTTGATCTATATTCTTGTTTGAGATGTTCTGTTATTCATAGGTTCATAGGTGTGTACTAGGCTAATGGCCCTGGAGCCTTTACAAGCCTAGCCCATAGGATTACCCTGGCATTGTGCCACCCGACCTTAGTTCCCAGTGTCTCTGTCGAGTAAAGCTACTGGGGGGATCCCCGGGGTGAACTTTCTATTACTCATCCACTCATCAAGATTTCTCTTGAAGAGGGACAGCAATGTGCTCTGCTTGACATGTATGGGAAGTCTATTCCATAGCATGAGCAGTCTCTGGGTGAGGAACCTGTCCCTCCAGCATGTTCTGTTGATTATGCTAATGACGTTGAGGTCTCTGGAGTGTGTGGTGCGGAGGGACTGGGATTTCTTTAGTTGTAGCATTTCTAATAGAGCTGGGTCAGACATGGCTTTGTAAGTCAAGCAGAGATTGCCTCTAAGTAGAGAATATGAGGCAGAGAATAGTTGGAGTTTTTTGAGTCTGTCCATATAGGACAAGTGTTTAAGGCCTAGGATCCTCTTTGTGAGGTACTTTTGCGGCCTCTCCAGTTGTTGCAGGTGTCTAGTGAGGTACATGCCAAATGGGGCATTGTATTCGATGATGAGGTACATGCCATATGGGGCATTGTATTTGATGATTGGCCTAATGAGGGAAGAGTAGAGGGAGACAATGACCTCTTTCTTCCTGGATGCAAAACCCTTAGTAATGAGATGTGCCACATAGAAGGACTTTCTGACCACAGTGGCAATGTGGTGATCAAAAGATAGGCTGCTGTCAACCTGTGTTCTGTTTTGAGTGGACTACCATTGATGCGGTAATTCATGGGAACCGTATTTTTCCCAAAGGGGATGATGACACATTTTTTGGCACTGAGCTTAAGGCCATGGTTCTTACACCAGTCGTTGGTCTCAGTGAAGTCTTTCTGTAGGATGTCAACATCACTTGGGGAGGTAATAATAGCTCCCAGCTTGCAATCATCTGCAAACTTTGTCAGCCAGAGTCCCTTCGTGTTGACCTGGACTTCAGAGATGTAGATCCCAAACAGGAGAGAACCCAGGACCAAACCCTCTGGGACTCCACTCGTGACTGATCGGCAGTCTGACTTGGAGTCAACTACTTTTACACTGTGGGTTCTGTCTATGAGCCAGTTTGCGACCCACCTAGTGATATAGGGGTTGATGCCTAGCTTAGTGAGTTTTTCCACGATTCCTGAGTGGGGAATGGTATCAAAGGCTTTGTCCATATCAAGGTAGGCTGTATGAACCACCTTGCCATCATCCACAGCTCTGGTGACTGACTCAAAGAAGTCGACCAGGTTGAGCAGGCATGATCTACCCTTCACCAAACCAAACTGTGTGGGATCTAGAGTTTGGAGATTCCCTATATCCTTGTTTATTAGGTAACTGAAGATGCGTTCCACAGCTTTGCATATCAGACTCGTCTGGCTAATGTGGTGATAGTTCCCAGGGTCTGTAGGCACTCATTCTTTGTGGAGAGGGATGACTGTAACAGTGCACCATTCAGTAGGGACAAAGCCTGAGGTGAGGCTGTGATTGAACAGGGCACACAGGTGTGGTGCCAGTTCACTCTGTAGTTCATGTAGAACACAGCCAGGGATATTGTCAGGTCCTATAGAAGCTGTATTCTTGGCCTTGAACAGTGCTGTCTTAACCTGTGCAGCAGTAATACTGGGTGCCTGGCAATCTACTAGTATTGTGATTGGTCCTTTGGAGGGGGAGAGAGGGGTAAAGTTGGCACTGAATCTGTCGGCCAGTATATTAGCAATATCTGTTGGCTCGGTATCGGAGGTACCATTGTGCAGTAGCTCAGAGCAAATCTGAGTATTGCTGTGGAGATTCTTTACATAACTATAGAAGGCCTTGTGGTTGTCTTTACTATCTGCTGCAATTCTGTTTTCATACCTAGCTTTAGAAGATTTGATGAGGGATCTCAACTTTTTGTTGAGGCTGATAAGGGAGTCTTTCCCATATTGGGACTTCATCTTATTCCACATCAGTTTCCTCCTTCTGTTGTAGAGTTTGTTTATGGCAGGGGGCCACCAGATTGGCTTCCTTTTTTGGAGGAGAGCTTCTTGGTTCTATTGGGTATGGCGAGATCCATGTATTTGTGTACTTGTTCATACAGTGCATTGGTGTATGATTCAGCGGTCATGCAACTATTCTCCATTTGCATGGGTGCCATGAAGTTAGCCACCTCTGTTTTTAGGAGTCCAAAGTTAGCTTTGGAGAAGTTTTTCATGGTAGTTACCTTTGCAGGGTGGGTGGGAGGGATGTGGATTTCCAAGGTGATTAGTTTGTGGTCAGATCTAACCAGGGAGGAGTTGACTAATGGTGTAGAGAAACAGTCGCTCATGTTAGTAATGACCAAGCTGATCCAGGGCATTGGAATTAATGAATTCCAGGAAACGTTGGGCAAGTGTATTGGTACATGAGTAGTTTTCCCAGTTAATAGAGGGGTAGTTGAAGTCACCCAGTATAAGAGTGTTAGGTTGGACCCTAATATTCTCCAGGGTGCTTAGGAACGTGGAGTGTGAGTCTTGGGACATGGTTGGGGACCTATAGCAGGCTACAACCTGAATCGTTGTCTTACCCAATGTTAGCTGCACCTGAAGTATCAAAAAAACACTTCCAATGGACGCAAAGCAGTAGAATAAAATCTTTACTGGTGTATCCAGTACCTCGGCTTACGCCTTCAAAGAATAACTCATACACGACATGGCTATCGTTTATACCAAACTCAGTTACATTCAATTAAGAACAATTCACAAAATTCAACGTGAAGGTTTAAAGTGACAGTGCATCCCCAACCCAAAGTTGCCCAATGCACATGCTAACATTTTGATGCTAATAATGCTTTAAAGAATTAATATACATGTGCAACTTAATTTTTTGTTGTTGCCTAAACCTCACCTGACATTCATATTAATATCCTGATTTAATCCCATAGGATGTAAAGTGCCAAAATTAATAATGAATTTTGTTTCCAACAACAACCAGTCTGGAGGTGTGCACATCCTTTATGAATATGGAAACACCACTGCCTTTGGAGCTTCGGTCCAAGTTCTGGGGCCAAAAGGTGTGGAATGAGTTATAGCCTGATAGTGCAGGGGTGCTTTCTGCTGCCTTGAACCAGGTCTCTGTTACAGCACAAATGTCAATGTTCTCCATATTAAGGAGTGCTTCAAGTGAGTGTATTTTGAGATTTAGACTCCTAGCTTTGAGCAACATGACCCTCAGATTGCATTTGTTTGTAGCTGTTACGGAGCTAATTGGTCTATAGAACACCGCCTAAAAAGGCACTATAGATTCTTGGCCAGCATCTGGAAGCCCAGGGGTGACAGATGCAGGTCATCTCTGGCAAAGCATTGAGGTCTGTCATCATGTCATCCCAGACAGACAGATACTGGATCCCCTTAGAATGACACCAGAAACTTAGCCAATTGTTAAAATCAATCATTTTCTACTTGTACTGTGGTATCATTCTGGGTGATGGTAGGAGACTGCTCAGGGCTAGGGTCTTACCCGCCTGGGCTACATGATCCAAGAGCTCCTCCGTGTCTCTTTTCATATTGGGAGGTTGGTATAATGGTTAAAGAGTTTAGCTTACAGACAGAAGATGCAGGGTTTGATTCTCACATAGGGTGATTGGCTAGGCTTAAAATGGCTCACAAGGGCATTTAGCCTAGTATTAATCTATGAATCTATGAATCTATGTAGTCCAGGGAGGTACATCTCAAGTCATTCACACCCACATGTACAATGATAGAGTCATAATTGTACCTGTTGTTGAGGGACCTGAGTGCATGCGTTATGTGGCAGATCCTGGTGCCTGACAGGCAGCTGACTTTCTCCTTATTCAACCTAGTGAGTGGGACATCAGTGTGCCTCACTATCGAGTCACCTATGACTAGTGTGTTGGGCATGCTGTTTTGCCTTAGGGGCTTTTGTTGAATGGCACACTGTTTAGGAGTGTTATGTGTCTCGTGATTAGTGTTGTGTTGTGGTTAAGTGCGTTTCTGCCTTGGAGGTCTCTGCTTTTTGGGTAGATTTGTATTGAGAGCCTCCGCAAAGGTGGGTGTGTGGTTTGTGTTTTTATGTGAAGGCAGTGCTGGTGTGTGTTCTGGAAGGCTATGTGTTCCATGTGGTGTCATGCAAGTGTTGACCTTCTCTTCCGGTCTTGGCTGGAGAGTGCGTGGCTTCAATTTGGATATATAAATGCATCTCTCACAAGTCTGAGTATTGGGAGGTAAGAGGAGAGGGTTGTCAGTGTACATGAGGCAGTTGCTACATTGCCTCAGGATGCCCAAGTTTACCAGGTTTATAGGATAAAGCACAGGGAACTGACCTTTAGACATGCCTGGAGGGGTGGGAATTAATAATAAGTACTGGAGCTGTTTCCTTGTAGAACATTTAGTGCTGGCAGCACGTTTGTGTGCTACAATAATTGCTACAAGAAGTCTGGTAAAGTGTTAGACTAATAAGCTAGTAAAAGTGCATGAGAGGAAAGAACTTGCAGATCTAAGGGAAAAATTGAAGAGCAGACTTTTTGGCATCACTCAGAAGCTTACAAACAGTCCTGGATACAGAAAATCTGGACTAGACTAGTTTCAGGAAAGGCAGGAAACAAGCGCAAACACAGGCTTTTAAACCAGAAAGTTGAAAGAGATGGAAAAACTGCCCAAACAGCCAATAAACTACAATTTCTGGCCCAGAACCCAATCCTCTTGTGGTAGATGGGCTACTTAGTGCTTGCTACTCCCACTGATGAGCTAGAAGGCTTCCCTCCAACACAGAAAGTCTTGGGGGGGGGGTTCAGAAGCTTACAAGCAGTCCTGGGTACAGCAAGTCTGTATCTGAACTAGCCTAGTTACAGGAAAGGCAAGAAACAAGTGCAAATGTGGGCTTTTAAACTAGAAAGTTGAAAGAGATGGAAAAACTGCCCAAACGGCCAATAAACTACAATTTCTGGGCCAGAAACCACTCCTCTTGTGGTAAATAGTCTACCTAGTGCTTACCACTCCCACTGATAAGCTAGAAGGCTTCCTTCCAACACATTCTTAGCCTTCCATTAGTCTTTGATTTTCATATTTATGTGACAGATTTTCTACAACACAATCAAACTTATGGCCAAGTGATGGGAGTTATTTCTTTTGTTACCTTATTAATTTGAGCAATGTTTTGGAAGTGGTATACTTCTCTTTGTTTGCCAACAAAGGAAGAAATGCTGTTAAAGGAATTTTCAAGTGAAAGCAAATGATTTGCTTTTTCTCAAGATAACAATGTTTAAGAGATAAGTATATTATGTAGTGGAGATGGTGGGGTGAAGTCACTACAGTAGACCCATGAGGAAATGGCAATTTTGGAAAAATGCCTTTTGTGCCATCTGATAGCAAGTATATGCATTTGAGGCAGGCTGTCCTTGTTTTTTGGTAGACTCTTAGCAGATCATTGCAAAGATCAGTGAATGTCTTAACACTGAGCAAAGTCTACATACAGGGGGTGCTGGGAGCGACCCTGCAGTGTGGTGGGAGTAGGAGATTGTAGTCCTGCAGTCCATTTCACTAACTAACTATATACAGTGCAACAAGATTTCTGGTGGTGCAGAAATCCCACTACTTACATGTAAGGGAATGCAAGTAATCTTTACTAATATGATCATGCCCAGCTTAGTCACATCAGAGAAAAGTGAGATTTCCGTGACAACGTGTTTTTTTAGAATATTCTAGACTGAATGAATTAAATTTTGTGAGCTTCTATAAGCTGTGTACCAGTGAATTGTAAACCAGCATATATCACTCCTAACTTAAAAATAAGTCATCTGGCATACATCTAACCTTTCTATGTATCATATATTGTACTGAGCCATATACGCTATAATTTCATGATATATAGACCAAGTTGTAGAAAGGTTTTCCTATAGCTGTTCTTAGCTCTAATGAGCTTCCATTGTAAAAAGATATCCTAATGGGTTATGTATGAAAAGATACTTTACTTTGTATAATATGGAAGTGTGAAAGATAGCCTTCTGAAAATTGTAGTTCTAACCACAAAAATTCAGCTACACATTCTACAAACTGGTATATTCCCAAACTAAAACAGTGGCATTCTAACAGCTCACCAAAATGGTGCTGTCATCTGATTCCATAATAGAATGTTATTTATGTGGAGGACAATTCGAACTCCTCCCCAACACATACACACACTTACACCATCCACAAATTCAGCTAATTAAGGTAATCAGTTCAGAGTCCCAGAGTTTTACAACCTTGGAGAAGCATTTCAGCACTAAGCTTGAGGGGAATGATTTCTGGGTACTCGGAGGACACTTGTTTCTTCCTCAGCTGCATGTTTATATAAAGGACTTCAGCAAACTTCTCATCTACACACATAGGGCTTATGCAAATGTGAATCATGCGCTCATGCTTCCATTTATTTATTTGTTAATTAGTTTCTTAGTTAATCAGGAAAGTGACTTGAGCCAAGAAGTACCTATTTCAGATACAGCTAGGGAAATACAACACAAGACTGTCATAAATATAGGATCACAGAGGGAAAAAGTGGTTTGAAGTAACATTACATTAAATTTCTATCTGCTTTGCATTTAAATATGTACAACAAATTTATATACAGTTTTCCTTTGAGGTAAAAGAATATAGCTGATTGCAAGGTGATTCTTTCACTTCTGCTGTATCACACATACAAAGAGTCAGGAGAGGGTTGGGTTAAAGCTTTAAAATGGAAAGAAGTAGGATGAAAGAGAGAAATTGCTATAGAGGAAGGGGCTAGTAGATAAAGCAGAATTGTGGTTACAAAAATGGAGTAGTGACATAAATAGAAAATGTTCTTAGTAGCATCTGATCTAGACTTAAGTCACTGCTGGTAGTTTAAAGCAGTGGCATACTGTCTCTTTTTCAGTGAGCAGTTATTTTACTTTCAGATTTGCTGTATGTGAAGGTTATAAATTTCAGGTGAGAGTGAGTCCCAGAGTTTAGGCCCAAGAAGTGAGAACCCATGGTTTGTTGGTTATGAATAAAGAAGCAGCAGTCCTTGTTAAGTATGGAACATTAATTACAGATTGTAGGGGTATGGTGTGTTCCATGCAGTCAATTTATTATTGAGGAAGGATGGCATCACATTATAAAATGCCTTGTATATTCAGCTAAGGATGAGGAAATAGGCACATTCCTTAACAGGACGCCAGTTGGACTGCTGGAAGGTCATAATTTAGTGTGTGTTTTTCAGGTGAAAGATGAAAGATGGGCAGATTGTAGAAATAGTTTCAATGTCATTTTTTTTTTGAGGTATAAAAAGAACCAGACACTAGGCAGAGTAAGGTTATAAGGGCTTTTGTTCCCTTTATTTATTAAGGGGGGGAAGTGTGTAAGGTTTTGTATCTGATGAAGTTCCGTTTGTATCGAGTGTGAATAAAGGGAATGAAAGCGCTTATAACCTTACTCTGCCTAGTGTCTGGTTCTTTTCAAGGAGAAGGTATCCTGTGACATTTTTTTGTTGGATTATTTGCTTCATGTGTTTTACTATTGTGATTTTTTTTGAGGTGTGTGAAATTAAGTTATGGTTGTACAATATTTTTACTATTGGCAGTTTGGTCTTCTGGAGTGAGGAAGTTTGAGGTATTTTGGAAAGAATATATTTTAGAATTTGTGTTGTTGATAAGCAAGGACATAGTAAGACACTGGCTGAGGGTGACACCTAAGTGTTTGAAAGAATAGACCCTTTCAATGTTTGGGCCATTATAAAAGCAGGGGTTAAATAGAAGGTGGATATTTGAGCCTTTATGATGTGTCAACAACAACATGTTTGGCATTCAAGTTCAGCTATGTGGCAGCTAACAAGTAACAGAGGTTACTAAACATTTGTTGGAAGTTGTATATGATTGTTTTATGGTTAGAGGCTAATTCAAAGAAAACACGTTCATCTGCTAATAGGGCAACATTAAAACATTTGAGGTCAGTAGATAAAAATGATTGAAAATGCTAAATAGGTATGGGATCATAAATGAGCCTTGAGAAAGATGCCCTGTTATTATATTTAGCAGTAAACTTTATGTTAGTGAGGTAGCTTCATAAATATTAAATAGGGGAGGAGCTAAAGCTAGAGGTTGCTGGAAGTTATTTAGGAGAGAATGATTCACTGAGTCAAATGCTTTTGTGAAGTTAGCAAATAGAGCAACTGTGAGGTGGCCTTTTTTGATATTTGCAAGAAAGGTATCAGCAGTTATATGTAAGGGAGTCTGTGTGCTTTTGGATTTTAATCCATCCATATTAGCAGATCTCAGATTTATTACCTATCATTCCATCAGAAGTATGTTTTTAACCTTACTTTCTGCTGACTAAGTCCTAGTAAGTTATGCAATGAGTCTTGTCATTAATTTTCTTTTTAAGAACAAACTCTTCATTCTAACCTGGCATTGTATGACCTTGCTCTGTGCTAGTCAGAAAAGCAACTGCCCTTAAAGTGTTGATAGCTAATGAATAAGTCATCCAATTATCAGACTTTAAAATGCTCTCATTTTTATTGATAAAAGCCATCAGCATAAAATGTCATTGTCTAGATCAGCATATATCATACTAATATGTAGAATTGCAGACCTTAGCGTGCATTTCCAGCTCAAGGCACTGATTTATTTTTTTGTTTGATCCTATATGGATGGAGAGGTACATTAATTTATTTATTTTTATTTATTTATTGACATTTGTTAACTGGGTTGGTCCAACTAAGCTTGTGGCAGGGACAAGTCTTGGAGTTGAGCATATGGTGTTTCAGTTCATTTTTAAAGTGTAATGAGTGGGTGATGGAACGTACGTTTAATGGAAGTTTGTTCCAAGCAAGGGCAACAGAATATTTATATAGTAGTTTCCCAACTGTTTTCTTAGGTTGGTAGATGTCAAGTAGTTGCTGGTTAGAGGTAATGAGGATCCGAGGTGGAGTATAGATAGAGATAAAGGATGAAAGAGATAGTCAGGATGAAGGTTTGTAAAGCATGTTGTGCAGCATTGAAACTGAGATAGTTGGAGTTGTTGGGGGAGCTCAAGCCATTGGAGAGAGTTTAGAGCAATAGAGTGATGAGCATTGTTTGTGATAAATTTAGCTATTTTGTGGTAAGTTTGTTGGAGTTTGTTCAAGGTTGTAGTTTGAATGTTGGTGAGTACTGGGGCAGCATATAGGAGGGAGGGAAGGAGGAATGCTTGTGCCAGTGTTGTCTAGCATTGTGGGTTAGAAATTTTTTTACATATTTTTTACATATGAAATTTTTTCCTGATTTGTGACATGTAGCATCCACCGAGTTTACAACCAAATATCAGTGTTAAGTGTCTGCTATTGAAACATTTCTTAGTGCAGTTCCCTGTTAAGGCAATAAGTACAGAGTACATAAACAAGACGTACCTCCAGTAAAGAGTCTGAGTGACTGACGAGCACATCTTCTTCTTTTCCACTGATGATTAGTCTCCATCAGGACTCCTTCCATCAGTCTTAAGCCTCAACATTGATGCAAAAGTCTGATGGAGTTGATGTCATCCAGGTAGCCATGGAGATGGTATCACTGAAAAAGAAGATGATGGGTGCACCAGCCCTTTTTGTTTCTATAAATCTGACATCCTTAACAACAGCCATTGAAAGGATTTGTAGGACACTCATCCACACTGCTTATATATTTTCACTGTGCCACTTATTCAGTTATATCTTCACCAATAAAATTACTTCTTTACTTAAACTATTAAACCATTTTAACAAACACTCTTACCTTACAAACTAGATGAATACTTCTACATTTAATCCTTTTGGTACGAAGGTACCATATTTCAAACTGTATGAGGTATCACATCTTAACGAAAGTTGATCTGTGTCTATGTCCTTCCCTTCTTTTCTATTCTGGTGAGAATAATTTGCCACATTTTATATTCAACATATTACTGTCATGTAATTCATTTATGTTCAGCCCACAGAATTCAAAAGGGAAGTCATATCTTACCTCCGTTACACGTTCCTGAATCCTTACCTTCAGTTTTCTCACTGCTTTGCCTAAATACAGCAAATAATATATACCTTATTTCTGGTCCCACAGGTACACAAAGTGAGCTAATGCTTATCCTCATTAATCATCAACTCATTGCCTTCAAATAATAAAAGACAATTAGAACAGCTGCCACATTCTCTGTAACCTTTAAAACCCACAATTCCTACTTGTTTTGTGCTAACATATTGCATAAATTCTTAGCTGTCCTATAAGAAAAATAATTTATCAATGCAAAATAGATACCACATGTGGATCACACTATAAAATCCAGCTATTTTTAAATAAGACACCCTTAAATGTATTCTGAAAACGTAAATGGTCACCACAGGCAAAATATCATTCTGCTGCTAATTTTGTTCTGCTGACCCCTGTACTCCCTACCTTCCCCCCATCTTTGCTCAACGTTTTCAGACTTTCATTTAACAGTTGCTGTAATCTCTTAATTGTAATTTCTCATGTATATTTCTTTGTTTACCTGATGATAATCTCCATCCCTAGCTATATTACTTCTAGCCCTCAAAATATGGTAAAGTAGGTGTTCACTTCTGTTTCCTTGCTATCTAGGACACAAGACACCATAACACCAGAGATTCTCATTTCAGACACACATCTAATATTGCTCTATCAACATTTTAGTGAAACGAAGTCCCACTTCCTTTTTTTATTGGTTTAAAAGAAATTAAACTCTTCAAAATCAGGTTTGCAAATAAATAACAAATCTTCTGTAGAGCAACCATAAGGGTTTAGATATTTGCCTCATAGAGACAAGGTACATGGTGTGATTTTGACCTCATGTTTTTGGCTAGGCTTAAAGTGGCTGCTATGAATGTTCTGAAAAAATGAGGAGACATGTGTGTGATTATTCTCAACATGTCCCATTAATACATTTGCATAATTGGGGGAATTTTGACCCCATGGCCATCTCTAACCTTTGTCTTACAAAGTGTAAAATAATTCTGGGTTCAAAAAAACTAGAATGTGATCCTTCACCATAGATGGAATCACACCTGCTATGCCTGATTTCTGTTTACTAGACATATATAATAACTACTTGGTAATAATATTAGCAAGCAATAATTGTTTTACCAAGTGTCACAAATAAAGAAATTCAACTGGATGATTGCAGGCTTCTAAATGGAGTCTAATAAGGTACCTACTCTAGAGGTAATATCCTGACATACCAGCACAATAAGTCAAGTCCTTGTGTACCTTGGAAATAATGTACACATATGAGCGCCTGCATGTTTGATTTGCACCTTTTCTACCTCTTGTGGAATAAATACTTCTCTTCTTTAACAACTGGTACATTTCCTCATTAGTTTGCTGTCTTCGTATCTTTGTAAGTTGTACATATTACTTTACTCTTAACAATATTTTGCGTTCTAACTCATATTTTTCTTTATTCACTATGTTGCTGCCTTTATCCATTGTACTATTTATTTATTTAAATTTATTAAAAATAACTCTAGTTTCTTTCAACCATTTACAGTTTCAGCCCAGGTGCTTAAAGAAGAAAACAAAACACATATTTGTATAACAGTTTAGGGTCTATATTAGATCACCAAATGCTTAGGTTAGCGAATGGTGATTAATCGACCCCATGTAAGCGAAAGCTTACAAAATCGAACTGTCAGAAAAGCGTTTTTTTCCCTTGGAAAAAAATCGCTGTTCCAACAAAAAAAAGAAAACACACTTTAATACATGATATTAAGTGGGGGGCACCCCCCTTCTTAAATATACCAACTCCGAGACCGCACTACAGTGCCAAAAATGACAAACTACCAAAGCGGCCAAGTGAATTGCTTACATGCCGCTTTGATATTTTGCTGTTTTGGCATTTACAGCTCGCCCTAGTCGCATCTGCTAACCTGCGTCTTCGGTCAGCTGATACAGTTTACATTATATCATGCAAAACACAGATAATTTGTAGTCATACAATATAAGACAAATACGAGCACCAAATTTAAATTACAGGATACCTTTTCACAAGAAAATAATAATCAGTAGTTGTACTGCCTTCTGTTGCTCACTTGTTAAATTAGACTGCATAACATGTTTAGCATTTCCATCTCTAATGTTTCTAATGCCTGTTTTAGAAATACTTGTTCAAAAATGCTTATACTGAGGCTATATTTACTTGCAATACATTTACTATTAATAGCTAGTTCAGATATCTCAGTGCAATAACATCCTGTGCCCCTAGATGTTACAAGTCTAGATTCACTTTAATCAAAACATGTCTCATTGTCTATGCCTAGACAGTCATAAAAAGTAAAATTTAAATTGTCTTCACTTTCATTACTGTTTGAGTGCAGATACCTATAACAGCCTCATCTGATAATGATGCATTCTGCTAACTAATTGATAAAACTTACCCTACCCTGTGCTCCTACTGGAAGTTCCTCTCTGTCAGTTCTTGGATCTGCCTCTTTCATGAAATTTAAAAGTATGTGACAACAGAATCCATTCAAAAATCTTTGATGTCCCTCTGCGATTTGCATCTCTTCTTTTTCATGACCCCTCCTTGAATTTTTCCATTTCATCATAAATGGCAATTATGTGAGTTTTAGAAATCATAATTAGGAAACTTCTAAATCTGTTACTGCAAATCTTTATTTGTTTTTACTAATGTACCATGCTTTCTCTGACCTTGCTCTAACACTATATCAAGCCAGCCATTTGAGCAGACACCTCACAGCAGTATTTCTATAAATGTGTTCTTCATACTCGAATGCACCTGCCATCTCCTTAATTGCATGTAACTCTTTAGATAAAATATTAAGCAGCAAATACTTAAATAAAACATTAAGCAAGAAATCCTCAGACACTAGCTTTTAATGATATAAAGTTGCTGAGTTTATTTTCATCATCATTCTCTTTAATTGTTTTAATTTTGCCATTATATTTGCTGGCAATGTTTCTCAAGACCCAACATGTATCCAAGGCACCTTCATGTTGCCTTCTTTTGTTCATTTCACTATAAATCCCAAACTTTGTGTAACCGTTGTGTGGGACTACAAACCATCTGTAGTTGACATCTTAGTTACATAGCTACAACCTGTTGCAATACTGTTGATATTTACAAAAATTAGAACTATAATTATAATACCACCAAATAAAATCAAAATAAAATGATAGTAGTAGATGCAACCAACACTTCTGTATTGCTAAAACTCTGAAATTATTGACAACATTCTTCTAAAGGACTTGTATAAAACACATCCAGATAGCATAACTATATCTATTCAGTTATACTTTTATGTATAAAATCACTTCTTTAATTAATCCACTAAAGCATTTTAACAAACACTCTAACACAACAAATTAGAAAATGAAGATGGTCTGCACTCTGAGGCCGTAACCTCACTCCTGATACATGAGCACTCATACTACCACAAGACATCCCATGCACTCACTACTTCATATGTTATTGAGGGCTACTGTCACCATCTTGGGATTAAAACAAACAAAAAAAAATGACCGAAGGAACGCAAGCCAACCAATTCTATTAATCACAAAGCTTTCGGGTGAAACCCTTCATCACACTGATTGGGTGGCTTGTATTCCTTCAATCATTTTTTTGTTTTAATTAGTATTGTTTTTACAGAGACTGTGGTTTGCTGAAGTGTTTTCCTATTTCTTGGATACCAGCTTGGGATTACCAAGCTGACATCCTCAGTCATGGCCATTTGGTGCTACAGAAACCTCCATTTGCATAAGTCAAGCCTTTTCAATAAATTAAGTCTTTTCTGTAGTGTACCTTAGCAAACAGACCCCTTTATTTCTCAAAGCAGTTCAATTTTCAGAATAATACAACACAAATAGGACAGGTATATCAGAATCTATAACATTCAGCTTGTTCATAGCCTTGTGCCTTCCCAGCTATTGCAATTCTGGCTTCTAAGAATTTCTTTTGAGTCTTTTCAGGCAGTACGGGATTAAGCACCTGTGACCGTAACACTCCATGTTTATGATCAATAGTAGGAATGACACTTGTACAACTGTTATTCCCAGTTAGGAAAATGTCTCCTTTGTATCAGATCTTGACTGTTGCATGGAATGTTCCCTGTTTTTGGCATAACTCCCCTAAGGCAGTTCCATACCTAGCAGATAATCCTTTTCAGAATCCAGGAAATGGCATTTCAGCTTTTGTTTGAAATGTTCTATTCTATTTTTTCTCTAGCATTATGACCATGTGCCTCTAGCTGGTGTCTTAGGTTCATAGGTTTATGGATTAGTACTAAACTAACTGCCCTTGCAAGACATTTTCAGCCTAGCCAATTATTCCTTGTGAGTCTCAAACCCTGAAACTTGTGTAAGGCAAACACCTTAACCATTTGGCCACCCTCCCTCTTATTAGATTCTGCACACCTATCATAACCATTTTTAGCACTCAATAATTTTTAAAGAATTTCATATTACCACAGTAGTGGGCGATGTGAATGAAGCAACAGGGGCCATAACCCATATTTAGTTTGTACATTTTTCTCTTTCTCCCTAGCTGCTACTGCACAAAGAATGTATAATGAATGTCAAGTAATACCCGCAATTCATGGCTTTGCTGGCCTAGTTCAGCAAGCCTGGAGAGGGGATTATAGAGTCTGCTTCCAGCCAGGTACTTCCCTATGGAGACAATTTGGAGACAATTAAATGATTCCTGCCTGGAATCAGGCTACCATTTGATCTGTGTCAATGGGAAATTTAGCAGTTTATCACCCCTTTAATCTTAAAATCCCCACCCTTGGGCTGTGTATGTGATATTCGCCTCACAACTTTCACCCCAATGAATGTAGAAGTAGAGATTTCCTGTTATGCTTGGATGATAAGACTGAGCTTTCCCTAAAAAGGAAGGGACCACCTTTCTCAAGGTTCACATCAGGATTTTGCCATTCTTGTGAGAGGAGAATGACAAGTTCATAGGGAATAGATCAGATATTATCCGCAGTTAGCAAGGGAGCTAAGAAGGAAAAAGAAAATTGGGAGTGTATGCTGATAATGATAGGGCTCGGTAACTGTAGTTCATCCCTCAGGTTTCTGTATACTTCTTTCCCATCGTAATGAGTATAGTCTACTTATACTTCTAGGAGAAGATGCCTTTTATTAATAGATATTTATTTTTGTTATTTTTCCATAGTGATGACCCTTCCTACTGTGGAATCATGTTCAGAGAAGAAGACTGATATGTGTGTATGCAACAAACGAACAAATCCCCATATTTGAAGGGCCATCCTAGTACTTACTGACTCCCAAACCAGCACCACACCCACTACACTAACCAGCCATGTCCAGACCTAAATATGTCCTAAGGTCTGCTCCTTACATTCCAGTAATGATGGTATGTGGAGGAAAAAGGGAAAGAAAAAAAATAAATAAAAGGTCTTCACAAGAAAATGATACAAGACATGACTTGAAGACCCATCTCACTAAGTCAAAGAAAAGGATAAGTCAGATAAGAAAAGAGATTCTGCAGTTGTTCAAAATATCTGAAATGTCTGGAAAATCTAACTGGGGCTCATAAACATGGCATAGCTGTGTAGGGGTAGTAAGTGGTTTGTACTACAAACCAGTGTCTTACAAAATTCATACAAGATTCCTAATTCCCTAACTAATGACATACTGTATACTATTGCATCACTGGATAAGCCTAAGTACACAATAGGTCTGTAAATAGAGCTGCATAGGACACTGTTGAGTATTAGCAGGGATAAAATGGTATAATTATGAGTGTGTGCCACCAACATCCGCAGCTTGATATCCGAAGTCTCAGAAATGGTGATGTACTGCTCTGCATAAGCTATATGAGATACATCATCACCATTAAATGTGATGTCACCACACGGAACATCTAGTGTAATACTCGGACACACAGGCACATCCTGTCATGGAATACAGTGTACACAAGCACATTACCACAAGTCCCAACAGACTGACAATAGGGACTGCCCACTATGGTATAGAACCTCACAGCAGGTCCTTTCAGTGTGATAGTATTCTAATGAATACACACATGGCCAAGGAGGAGGATATTTTTTATGACTCTCCCAAATCCATTTAATTGGAGTGCCAAAGGAAGTTGTATGGCTACATATCTAGACTATATTCTAGTGCCCCCCCTCCACCCACAATTAAATGTATTGCATGTTTCCATTCAAAATGTAAGTAATGTATCTATAAAGGAAAAAACAGTAGTTATGTGTGTACAGCTGGAACCCAAAACATATAATTAAAACAGTCCACATATTTTGCACATGGGTTCCAATGCTAATGGATATATGGATATTTAAGGTGTACCAAAAGCTTCTTTCATGCATATAGACTTCAGCAGATATACATGGTGTAAAAGGTGGGATAATGCAGTTGGGGTAGACTGTAAAGAAAGGTATGTATGCTCTGTATGCAGAAACAAGGGTGAGAAACTGCACTGCTAATCGGTATGCAATTAGAAAGCATAGACATGTCACCTCTGTAAGCTAAACACTGTTTTAATTGGCAGTAGTCACCAATGTGGAATGGATGTCTGTATGAACATTGTACCTCTCCAAGTTATACTTTTGAAATAGGTTAACAGCATAGCTGTCACAATTATGATACTAGGCAAGAACTGTGGACCTGACTCACCCATGAGACAGGAGCAATGACACATACTGGGAAGCAAATCTGTCAGATCCCTTAAAGCCAATATAAAAAGGGAACAGTGGGGATGATAGTGACAGATGTAATGTTACTGAAGATAGGTGCATTTCCAGATATCGAGTATACCTGCCCATTACAGATGTTAGTTCATATATCAGAGGATGGCAATTTTACAAATGTAAGCTGGCTCTGCATGCCACATCTTTCAAATGTATAATAGTAACACCCACTAGGAGGAATGTCTGGTTAAGTGACATATATGGCAAACAAGGGCTGAACCCAAACTCTGTACCACAGGAGCTAGAGCTCAGAACCTTAACCTTCTGTACAAACTGCCATTTGGCAAAATACCACCACTGATTACATACCTCCTGTGGAGCAAAACAGCATATAGTACATCATTATATGGTCAGTATCAAATGGCAGTATATATTATACCTTAATAGGTTACAGTACACATACAGATTATGTGCAGTTACAATATATGCACAGTCCTTGTCCACAGCATATCAGTTTTAGTTCTATATCAGACTGCATGTATGCGAGGATGTTGCAGTTTTCTAAATCACGGTTAGTTTAAGACCACACACATTATAATTTTTACATCCCTTATACAGGATAACATGCTGCTTTTATGTATGTGCTGATCTGATACATACAATAAAGATCAGAAAAAAAAGCATTTTTCTTCTTCTTCTATTTATTTTCTTCCTCATCTTCAATAGGGAATGTTTCTCAAGTGAAAGACATTTTACCATTGATGCCTGTTCCTAAAGCATCCTGTTTATTTGGAATGATTTTGGCAGTCACAGCCTTTGAGAAAGTAGTGTTAGGGGGGTCTCTTCCCCTTCATGAGTTTGGCCAGGAGCTTCATAGGTCCTCCCTTCTTCTCAGTTCACTGATTTTAGACATTAGGCTTACAGACTGCCTGCAACATAAAAGATCAAGCCTTGAGCTTCCCACTTGCACTGGTCTACTTAATATGGTCTCAAAATTGCTAGATCAAATGCTAGTCAAAGTTTTTTCACACATTTTCCTTCCACTTTCTAATCTTCTTCAACAGTATACTCCTCTCACAGGCTATCTCTCCCATTTTTACCTCTCCTATATACCACTGTGAATTATGTTCTACTAATGGCTATTTATGAAGGCAAGTGGTATCATTCCATTCTCTTCCCTTCTTTTCACAATAGCAGGTTTGGTCGCTGGCCTCATGCTTGTTGGAAGTAGTCATTTAGTCAAGGATGAACATCAGGCCTTCTGTTTGCTTTAATTTCCTCGTAGTCTGTGCATTTCCACTAACATCAATCCAGCACAAGTAAACGCAAGTCAGACAGGCATCCATGCATTTAAAATTCTAGGTCAAGAGATTCAAGCAGAGCAATAAGATCAGTGATACATATGTTCTGTCTCAGTCTGCACTACCAAGACAACTTCCAGAAAGCTTTAATATCAGTTGTTTTCTTCTGTGCTGAGTAAGAATAACTGCCATGAGAAGGACCAAACAAATGCCTGCTCTGCATTTGAGTCAGATGATGATGATACCTCTCATAGTCTTCTTAAAATATCAGCCCAGATGCCGGTAATGAGCAACATTTGGTATCTCAGGTTTCTACTCTGGAAGACCCCCCTCTTTTGGAGACATCAAGAAAGCCATGCAGTAGTAGAAACAGTAGATCAAGGAATAGTAGTCCTCTCATTTAAGCAGCAGCTCAAGGTAAGCATACCACCCGAATGATGTTTCATGCAGACACCTCTGTCTTAAGCTTATCCAGAATATGAAATTCAGCCTGCTGTTAGACATCTCAGGAATAATAAAGCTCATGGTCCAAATGGTTTGAATGGGGAATTTTCTAAAAGGTTCAGTTACAAGGTTAGCAACATTTTCATGAAGGTTTTCAATGTTATATTGCTAAATGACATTTTGGACCTTTATTTTAACCATCCTATATTCACAAGTTTCATTGTTTCAGCAAACGCTAGACACATAGCTCTTAAAATTGCTTTACCATATATTATTTCACCTTTTCAATCTAGTTTTACAAAACACCAGACATCAGATCAGACAATAACTATAGACTCATTTTTTACTTCTAAGAAAACTCCATGAATTAAATATCTTAAAGTTAGCTAGTGATGCTTCAAAAACTTATTTTTTTTCAAAAACATTTTTATTTTGTTTTCATTATAAACATACACAAATGTACATCTAACAAATACAATAAAACAATAACAAAGCTATTTACAATATTTACATTCATCCATAATAAATCATTTTATCCATGAGAAGTTATCAGTATTTGTTCAAAAGGTTTTCCAATTTTTGCCATGCTATTTTTTATGAGTAATGTTATGAGTTCTATAACAAATGGTTTGCAGTTCTTTTTTACAAACAACTTTTGCTACATTAATAAATTCTTTAAACATCAAATCTTGTTTACTTTTCCAGTTCAAAGTAATAACTTTTCTGGCAATTGCAAGAATTGACCAGAGTAACTGAATCGGAGATTTAGGTATTACATTAGGTATAGGAACATTGAATAGGATTAGTGAGTAAGAAATATGACCGTTATCAGACCATAAAGCATTTACAAAATATCTAAAGTCTTTCCAGTATTGAGCAACATTTCTACATTCAATGAACATGTGAACCCAGTTGGCCTCTAGTAATTCATCACATTTCCAACATTTACTTTTACAGTTTTTGAGTATAAGATTTATTTTATGTGGAGTAGAGAAACTCCTATTCATAAATTTCCATGTATACAATCTCCAATATAATGAAGAAGAGGTACCATATGTAGAATTCAATAACAATTTTCTGGATTCATCAGATATTTGTTCTCCATTAATCTTTACATAGTAATTCCAAAAATATGAGTCAAACTTTAGAGTGTCTTCTCTTAGTATCTTATAGATAAGTGAGATACTTAATTTTTGATTATCTGTCTTTTCAAGACACCTAATAAAATGAAACTGACATATATGAATCACATGATTTGAGGTCCTTACATTGTTTTAATATGGGGGAGATAATTATTTCCATGATGGGGGTGTTATACATTTTTGCTTAACCATAGTAAAGGGACTCATCATTTTCTTTATTATATATTCAGGAAAAATCTTATACAGTTCAGGAATTATTCCATCCAGTCCTGGAGCTTTATTATCTTTTAATTTTTTTATTTGCTCTTTCACTTCTGTTAGTGTTATTTGTTTATTTAATATGTGATTTTGTTACATTGACACCTTAGTAGTTATATTTTCTTAAATAAAAGTTTCATTACATTATCTATCTCCAAAAGTGGTGTGTTATTATTTATATCTTTTTACTACTTTTTGAACACTTCTAATATGCCCATTAAGTTAGACGTGCTCTTAACTGAACCATCACTTTTATATTTACTCTCATTAATAAGATTTTGATTGTTTATTTTTTTGGATATCTATTTTATGTAGATATTTGGGATTTACAGCATAAGATTGTAATTTCAAATTGTCCAGGTTTATGGCTATCTTACGATTCAGAACTTCTAAGTATTTTTTATTTAACTTAGTACTTTCGTTATATGCTACTTGGTTATTTGGTCTTGCATCCATTTTTATCTTGTCTATTTTTTTGTAAGTCTAAAAGTTCTTTGTCCCACTCTCTCCTTTTTTTAAGGTACAAAGATTTTATTCTACCATATATATAAACTTTAAAGGTGTCCCATAGTATACTATCAGTCACTTCATCATTATCATTTGTTTCCATAAACATGTCTATTTCTTTCATTATCCATTCCTTAAAGTCTTTTAACTTAGTTATGTAAGCAGGAATTCTCTGTAGAAATCTTAAATCATCTGAATGCACAGTTAATGTAAAGTTTATAGCATTATGGTCCGAAAGTGGACAAGTCATTATAGATACGTCACTTATTTTAGAATATATATTATTTGATACAAAGACCTTATCAATGTTTGTTTGTGTACCAAACCAATATGAATAGTGAGTATAGAATAAGGAATAATGTTCTCTTAGACCATGTATATCTTTAAGGTTCATCTGATTTGTAAAGTCATTTAACTTCTTGGTTTGAGATGTTAGTTTTATTTTACCATTTTTAGAAGTATCATTGCCTGATGGGTGGCCGCGGTGGTGCAGCTGCTAGCGTTGACGCCTCACAGCAAGAGGTTCTCCGGTTCAATCCTTGGCTGGGGTGCCTTCTGTGCGGAGTCTGCATGTCCTCCATGTGGTCACATGGGTTTCCTCCGGGTGCTCCGGTTTCCTCCCACATCCCAAAGACATGCTGTAAGTGGATTGGACACTCTAAATTGGCCCTAGGTGTGAGTGTGTGCATGTGTGTGCCTTCTGTGGAAGGTTGGGTGCCGGGCTGGCAACTCGACACCGTAAAGCTCCACTGCCAATCATGAGCAGACAGGTGATCCGCTGTGGTGACCCCTAATCGGGAAAAGCCGAAAGAAGAAAAAGAAGTATCATTGCCTGATAATAAGCAGTTAAAATCACCTATTGTTATAATTTCCCCTTTTGCATTTAAAGTAATAACATATTTAATACTCAGTCCTGGTATCCAGTATGTATTAATCAAAGTATAATACTTCCTATTGATTTCCAAAATAACCATGCTTAGCATCCCATCTTTATCTGAAATTGTATCTATAATTCTTGGCATAGTATACATATTTTTCCATAGAATAAGAGAGCCCCTTCTCTTAGTCTTAAAACATGAATCAGCCAGAATGGTTTAGCCATTGAATGAGTATTTTTGTAGATCTTTTTTTAATAGATGGGTTTCCTGTAAAAAGATGATCTGGGCTTTATGCATTTTGGTATATGTAAGCAAACTAGCTCTTTTGACATTATTGTTCAAACCATTAATATTTAATGATAAACATTTATAAGCTATTGACTACAATGTGTATGTTATTACTTACTGAAAGACCTTTCTTCCGTGTTGACTTGAAATCTACTGAAAACTTACTTATTATGGCTGCATAACGTGTATTAAGCACTACTTTCAAAAACCCAAAACTATTTACAAATACATACATGAAACATAAAGTTTCTGGTTTGGTTAAAAATGTAACTAAACCATCCATCCACCACCTCTCCAATACCAAAAGACACACATTATCCATCTCTGCTTAGAATATAGTATAAAAACAAAAAAGAAAAGCATTATGAAAGCAACTAAAGAAATCTGAATCCATGAAATATGCAGTAGAATGAGAGTGTCCAATATATCTGAAAGTATATGAATATGTTACATATAATAGCACCTCTATTATACCATGACCCCCCATTAATATTCCAAAACGTGCACGCTGATTGGCCAGCGTGCACGTTGTAAATCGACTTATACTAATGGAAAAAGGTCCAGTCGCCCAGACTTTTTCCATTAGTATAAGTCTCTTTTAAAACACTGTCTCGCTATGTTAAAAGAGTTTAACATAGCGACACAGGTTTAAAAAAAGCAACGGAGATCTCCGTTGCTTTTTTTAAAGCTGTCTCGCTATGTTAAACTCCTTTAACATAGTGACACAGTGTGTAAAAAGCAACGGAGATCTTGCTTTCTCCGTTGCTTTTTAACCTGTCTCGCTATGTTAAATGGGTTTAACATAGCGAGACAGCTTTAAAATAAGCAACGGAGATCTCCGTTGCTTATTTTAAAGTTGTCTCACTATGTTAAACCCATTTAACATAGCGAGACAGGTTTAAAACGGAGAAAGCAAGATCTCCATTGATTTTTACTGTTTCGCTATGTTAAATGGGTTTAACATAGCGAGACAGCTTTAAAATAAGCAACGGACATCTCCACTGCTTATTTGAAAGCTGTCTCGCTATGTTAAACCCATTTAACATAGCGATACAGTAAAAGCAATGGAGATCTTGCTTTCTCCGTTGCTTTTGCCACAGCTCTGATGTACTGCGAGGCATCGCAGTACATCAGAACCGTCATGATACCAGCCAGCTGCGGAAGGGCAGCAAAGAGGCATTATACAATGCTATTATTTAAGAAAAGTAATTATTTATTTTCTTAAATAATGTCATAGTATAATAGCAATAACCCACTTCTGGGTGTGGGTAATGCGGGATTTACCCACGGTTGTTTTTGTTTGGTCCCTCGGGCTTCGCCCTTGGGACCAAACCACGCCAACCATGGGTAAATCCTGCATTACCCACACCCAGGCGTGGGTTATTGCTATAATATGCAGATATGCCAGAAATTCACATAAGATCAAAGTATGTATAAACATTAGAAGCTGAAGGTTAAGAAGATTGTCAATATTTCCAAGACTTTTCAAGAAACATCAGATGATTTAACCCATTTTATCAGTCATCTATCTAACATTTTTCATGTAAGGATCTGTTGAATATATATATATATATATATATATATATATATATATATATATATATATAAAACACTTATTACAACATAACTATTATACTTGCTGTACTATTTGATATTGTCTTCTTTTTACTACCTGTTGTACCTATTGTGTAACTTTGAATGTATTTTGGAGCTTTTCTCCCCAGGACTCCATTGAAAACGGGTTCATTTGGCCCAATGGACTATCCTGGTAAACCAACTGCAATAAATAAATAAATAAATAAAATAAATAAATATTTTGCAATTATATACATAGTCATACGTATTAACAATATCTATGTTGACGTCTTTCATCAGGAAGGGGGGCGAGAGAGAGAAAAAATAGGGGTCTCACAACCCTCTATTTAGTTACTAAAGGTTTAGTTATATAACATAAGTCTGATGTTAATATGCATAATGAGTTTTCTAATGCAGCTCCTAGTTCACTTGATGTCATTTAGTTACTAATAGTGTCATTGAATCTGCAGAATGTATGCATCTATAAGAGAACATAGGCATTTTCAAAGGAGTTAAACACTTTTATCAGAGCTAATTATTTACCATTTACAGTATCTAGTAAAGGATAACAGAATTTCAATTGAAACAAATTCTAAGTACAACCATTTAATGAGTTCAAAAGGTCAAATAATGTCATCACTGTTGTTTCCTCAAGCTGCAGCTTCATAAACTTGTTAAACAGTATCTAAATAGGCTTGTGCACAACAGAAGTTGTCTCTAGTGAAGAAAAAAGCATTTGCAGTGGGAAATTCAGATCCTGAAGCTTTTAGAGTTTTCAGAAAGAAAATAAAAATTCTCAAGCTGCCTTGTCAGTGCATGTCATGAATCTTCACAATGAGAACAGTTACACAGACCACCAGTTTCCTCACAAAACTTCAACATCATGAAAAAATTAATCCTTTCATATAAAAACAGCTATTTAAAATTAACAACAGCTGCCTCAAATCAGAAATCATATTATAACCATTTACCCACCAGGCCAGAGAGAGAGAGAGAGAGAGAGAGAGAGAGAGGGAAAAAAGGAACCTAATATATATATATATATATATATATATATATATATATATATATATATATATAAAACTTATATTTAGCTATCTATAAAACACCATTAATGTACTGTATTAATGTTTAAATGTATCTAAACAAAGAGTCTAAAACATCTAGTTAGAAACACTAATCAGAAACACCTTGTTACCCCACCACTGACCCACTAGAAAAAATGCACTTTGGTATTAAGTCAAATTATACATTACTGGAGAATTAGAAGACATACATCGTTTGTAGTTATTTAAAAGAGAAAAACATGTAAAGTACAATGAGGAAAAGAGAGAAAAGAAACACTGGTTTACAAAAATGAATAGGAAGGAAGAAGAGAGAGAGAAAAGAGAGAGAATGTTATTTAAATACTTAGTACTATATATAATTAGAAGATGTAAATATAGAAAGGAAAAGAGAGAGTTAATAATAAAAATTATTCACATTACCTTACAGCATAGAGACTTTCCAAAATCAAATATATTATTATTCATAAAACAAAGCATTTAAAATTAGAAAGAATTTATTCATTTGTCCTTTAGTTTCTTAGTTTTGTTTGTTCCTTCCTTCACAGGCCATCCATTTTTTGTTGCCTGTCTCTTCAAACTCTGGGATGACCATTCCATTTCTTCTGTGTCCGACAGTATTTTGTTCTTTTGGACAAATTCTACTGCTTCTTGTAGAGAATCAAAGATCTTCACTCCTTCTGGCAATGTAATTTTTATTCTTGCAGGAAAAAGAATTTGAGCTTTAATATTGGCTTTTTTCAAGGACTTAATTAGAAAAATAAACTCCTTTCTTCTGGATATGACTGCAGAGGTGTAGTCATTGTCAAAATGAATAACTTTTTCACCCATCTTGATAGGGGAATTAGTCCAAGCTGATTTCAGCACTAAGTCCTTGTCTTGCGAGGAAAGAAATCTAACTATTATAGACCTGGGGTTAGAGGAACTCAGAGATTAAGCTGGATTTGCCAGGGACTGATGAGCCCTCTCAATTCCAAAAGAGAGGGATTCAGGCATGTTTAGTGCTGATGAAAACCTCTTATTGAGCAATTGAATCATGTTAGCATCCTCTTCTTTCTCAGGATATCCATATATTCTTTTGTTATTCCTCCTTGCTCTACTTTAAGGTATTTCAGTTTCTCAATCAGCCTGGTGTTTTGTTTCAGAAGAAATTCATTGTGATGTCCATTTTCTGTCACTCTAGTATCTAGGTCAGTTACTGTTTCCTCTAAGGCAAGAATTACTTCACATTGTTTTTTTACTATTCCATTTAGAAGTTCCAGTTGTTTACTGCATTCTTGTTTGATAATATCCATTTGGTTTTTGAATTTGTCCATTTTTACTGACTTCTTGGATGTTTGTTATTATAAGATGTAGTTCTTTCTTCACTGCACTCCCCTGATGGGGGTTCTTCGAGTTGCTCATGTTTTTAGTGACAGTTATTGGATGTTTGTTATTATAAGATGTAGTTCTTTCTTCATTGCACTCTCCTGGTGTGGGTTCTTCACGTTGCTCATGTTTTTAGTGACAGTTCTTGGATGTTTGTTGTTATAAGATGTAGTTCTTTCTTCATTGCACTCTCCTGGTGTGGGTTCTTCACGTTGCTCATGTTTTAGTGACAGTTCTTGGATGCTTGTTATTATAAGATGTAGTTCTTTCTTCACTGCACTCTCCTGGTGTGGGTTCTTCACGTTGCTCATGTTTTAGTGACAGTTCTTGGATGCTTGTTATTATAAGATGTAGTTCTTTCTTCACTACACTCTCCTGGTGTGGGTTCTTCGAGTTGCTCGTGTTTTTAGTGACAGTTCTTGGATGTTTGTTATTATAAGATGTAGTTCTTTCCTCACTGCACTCTCCTGGTGTGGGTTCTTCACGTTGCTCATGCTTTAGTGACAGTTCTTGGATGTTTGTTATTATAAGATGTAGTTCTTTCTTCACTGCACTCTCCTGGTGTGGGTTCTTCACGTTGCTCATGTTTTTAGTGACAGTTCTTGGATGTTTGTTATTATAAGATGTAGTTCTTTCTTCACTGCACTCTCCTGGTGTGGGTTCTTCACGTTGCTCATGTTTTTAGTGACAGTTCTTGGATGTTTGTTATTATAAGATCTAGTTCTTTCTTCACTGCACTCTCCTGGTGTGGGTTCTTCACGTTGCTCATGTTTTTAGTGACAGTTCTTGGATGTTTGTTATTATAAGATGTAGTTCTTTCTTCACTGCACTCTCCTGGTGTGGGTTCTTCACGTTGCTCATGTTTTTAGTGACAGTTCTTGGATGTTTGTTGTTATAAGATGTAGTTCTTTCTTCACTGCACTCTCCTGGTCTGGGTTCTTCGAGTTGCTCATGTTTTTAGTGACAGTTCTTGGATGTCTGTTATTATAATATGCAGTTCTTTCTTCACTGCACTCTCCTGGTGTGAGTTCTTCACGTTGCTCATGCTTTAGTGACAGTTCTTGGATGTTTGTTACTATAAGATGTAGTTCTTTCTTCACTGCACTCTCCTGGTGTGGGTTCTTCACGTTGCTCATGTTTTTAGTGACAGTTCTTGGATGTTTGTTATTATAAGATGTAGTTCCTTCTTCACTGCACTCTCCTGGTGTGGGTTCTTCACGTTGCTCATGCTTTAGTGACAGTTCTTGGATGTTTGTTACTATAAGATCTAGTTCTTTCATCACTGCACTCTCCTGGTGTGGGTTCTTCACGTTGCTCATGTTTTTAGTGACAGTTCTTGGATGTTTGTTATTATAAGATGTAGTTCTTTCTTCACTGCACTCTCCTGGTGTGGGTTCTTCACGTTGCTCATGTTTTTAGTGACAGTTCTTGGATGTTTGTTATTATAAGATGTAGTTCTTTCCTCACTGTACTCTCCTGGTGTGGGTTCTTCACGTTGCTCATGTTTTTAGTGACAGTTCTTGGATGTTTGTTATTATAAGATGTAGTTCTTTCTTCACTGCACTCTCCTGGTGCGGGTTCTTCACGTTGCTCATGTTTTTAGTGACAGTTCTTGGATGTTTGTTATTATAAGATGTAGTTCTTTCCTCACTGCACTCTCCTGGTGTGGGTTCTTCACGTTGCTCATGCTTTAGTGACAGTTCTTGGATGTTTGTTATTATAAGATGTAGTTCTTTCTTCACTGCACTCTCCTGGTGTGGGTTCTTCACGTTGCTCATGTTTTTAGTGGCAGTTCTTGGATGTTTGTTATTATAAGATGTAGTTCTTTCTTCACTGCACTCTCCTGGTGCGGGTTCTTCACGTTGCTCATGTTTTTAGTGACAGTTCTTGGATGTTTGTTATTGTAAGATGTAGTTCTTTCTTCACTGCACTCTCCTGGTGTGGGTTCTTCACGTTGCTCATGTTTTTAGTGACAGTTCTTGGATGTTTGTTATTGTAAGATGTAGTTCTTTCTTCACTGCACTCTCCTGGTGTAGGTTCTTCACGTTGCTCATGTTTTTAGTGACAGTTCTTGGATGTTTGTTATTATAAGATGTAGTTCTTTCTTCACTGCACTCTCCTGGTGTGGGTTCTTCACGTTGCTCATGTTTTTAGTAACAGTTCTTGGATGTTTGTTATTATAAGATGTAGTTCTTTCTTCACTGCACTCTCCTGGTGTGGGTTCTTCGAGTTGCTCATCTTGAGATCTCCAGTAGAAAACTTGACAGGAATAATTAAAAAATTCTCTTGACTATGTATTAATGTTTAGAAAACAATAAAGAGTCTATGTTACTCTAACTTTTAGTATACTTTTAGTTAGATTTTTCTAAAAATTAAAGTATATTTCCTGTCAGGATATTAAAATCTAAGCAGAGCTATGGATTTCTGCTGCTATCAGACTGGCATCTTGGCCACACCCTCTCCCTCAAAAACTTCTGACAAATTGCACTTTTTTCTTTAGATATATGGGCACATTTGGCTTCCCTGAATAATTTCAGCCATCTTAAAGTCTTATACATTACTCCATCAACAACATTTCATTAATGGTTGTATGTCCAGATCTGTTGTTATTAAAATGGTACTCACTGAGGATATACCATATTTCCTTGCCTATTTAATATAGATATATGTATACACAGAACCCCTATTCATTTACCTGAATTATACATCTTATATTTCCTTTCCAAATATCCAAGACTGAACAAATCTTTTAACTGTTTTTGACAATAATTTTACAGTTTGCTTCAATCATCATTCATAATTATATTCTAAAAATCTTAATAGTGACTAATCTTTATTCAGGGGTACCAAAGAATATAAATTAAATTTTACTATATCTGCTGTCTTTCCACTACTTAATTGCATTCCTGATTTAGACCCTCTAAATTTATATAATATGCCTACCAGTCTCAATTAATTATGTAAGTATTTGTACCCTCAAAATTACAAAGCTTACCATTTGTAGAATATTTCAAAATGCCGGGGTCATATCGAACAGGATTTACATAGATTTTCCTCAAATATTTTTTTTTTTTTTATTTCAGATTTCTCCCAAGTGATTGCCCAGATAAGTATAACGTCTTCTTCCCAAGATACCATTCTTTTCCAGGCTAAATACAGTTTTAATATTTAAGGACCATGAATATTTAATATTGGGAATGGTGATACTTCCACTCATATTTTGAACATTCTCCTCAAAATAGGGGGTACAGCAATAAATTGCTAAATTCCATCCTCACCCCATCAGAACTTTAAAAGAGGCAGTGGACCCCATTTTGAGGGACTCTCTGGAAGATTCCTAAGGCTCAATAGAAACCAACACCGAAATCCACAGAAGGACTAAAGAAAAAGAAGTATGCCCCTCAGATTTACAGTAGATTGCAAAGAAATTACAAAGATCATGACCAACAACTGGATAATGATAACAGAAAATAAACAACTGGAAAAATTCCAAGGACCTCATCATTGTTTTGTTTTTAAGAGAGCCAGAAACATTAGGGACTGGGTAGAGAGAAATTCAGACTGGAGGAGGACAACAGAGGAACTTAACTCTGTGGACCCCCTCTTTGCACTTACTGCAAATACATGAGCAACAAAGTCTACTTCTTTTGTCCAGTAGTCAGAAGAAAAATCAACATAACTTGTTCTGGTAATTGCAACACTGCTTTTGTGGTATACTGTACACAGTGTAATGGCTGCAGTTGTTTTTATGTAGGGAAAACTGTGAACAAATTCAAAATCAGGGTAGCACACCATCTGTCTGACATCACAGACTTCAGATCCTTAAAACACAACTAGCAAAGCATTGCCATGATTTCCCAGACTATGGAGGTTTCCACTTCTACATCCTGGACGAGATCACTATGGGTCCATTTGAAGGAAATAAAAATGCCATCCTTGAAAAATAGAGTTAACCTGGAAGATCAGGCTAGATACCCACCACCACCCTGGCCTAAACTCAAGCATTTCCATTAACAGTGCGCTTGTACTCAGGAAATGTAACCATAAATCATACAGCTAAAAGACCTGTACTGTTTAACCCAGGATTTGGACAAAAACTGCTAATTAACCCTAATTGCTACTGTTAATATGAAAAAGCCAATCAAGTAATTAGATTTGTAAACCACTTCATCTACCTTGGTATGGTTTCTCTGGTGAACTAGTGAAATGGGAAAAAGGCCAGTCTGTTTATTTGTTTTGTTTTGTAATCTCTAGATGTGTACAAATCTAAAAAGTAACTGTCATGAGTTTGAAAGTAAGTGCTTTTTATCTCATGATGTGCACAAACTTAAACAGCAACTTTCAGATATTTAAATTTTTTTTTTTTTTTACTACTGATTTGGGACTTGAGCTTTCCTTTTAGTGCTAGGAATGAGTAAAGGGGGCAAATAATAGCCTCCTACTTTCATTGACAGCCCACTCCCATACTGATTGCATCATCCTCTTATATCATCTAACCCCACCCTGGGCCCCATGGAACCACCCTCTCTCTCTCAGGAGATTGGTTAACTGTCCTTCCAACTGATCCCTCCCAGTTTCTAGCCTTTTATCTAGCCAGGCGAAGAGCTATCTAGCCCTCTTTTGCACTAACTTCACCACCTGGAACTTGAAGAGAAGAATAATCTGAACAGAATAGCCCTCATAACTCTTAGACTCAGGAAGAAGCTTGACAGTGAAGACCCCAGGCTGGAGCACCATAAAACCATGCTCTAGTACCAAGAGTATTCCATCTCTCACTGCCACTACCCCACAGCAACCAGGTATGGATACTCTAGTTACTGGGTTTGTATTTAATAAAATTTCTGTAGTCTGCAGTACAATGAAAATAGTTATTGCAGGGCACAACTCCACAGGCACAATCTGCTTATGCTCAAAGATGATCTGAGATGTTTATGTTTATTTAAAGGTTTTATATACTCTGCAGTTAACTGCTTGGTGGATTTTGTATTCCATGGGCACAGAAATCCCATACAAAAGGTTCTGAGGTCTCAAACTTTACTTATTTTTTCCTTCTGCTTGTGCACATCCATGAGCGCTGTAAAAACTGAGCACTGTAACTTATTTTCCACTGTAAGCTCATTCCCTGGATTAATGTGTTGCTCAAGAATGGGAATCACCTGGAGTAGCTTTAATTGACTTCCTCCCCTGCATATAAAAGGTCTGTCTTCATCAGGAAGAAGAAGAATGGGGACTGGTCACAATAATCATGTATATGAGCCTCTTATAAGCCAGCACTGTAAACCTTTTTGCTATACAAGAGAAGATTAGCCTTTCATACTGTATTTCAGGAGATATGAACCCTGTAAAAGTAGGCAGAACCTCTCATACTGCATGTGATAGACTGGAAAAAGTTCTGTAATAAAACTTTCATAATTAGCTCCAAGGAATGTGAGCCTCACAGATGCAGACACAGTTTCTCATTTTACACGTGTTAAAAAACAGACTAATAAAGTCTGATGATAGCCTTGTAAAAGCAGGCATTTTCTATGATCAAAGTGTAAGCCACTCTATTAGATGGACCTGCTGAAGCTCAGGCAAAAGTGTTTTCCTAATTATAGTCCTATAGTGGTAGCTCATGATGTGTTGTCATGTTTTGTTTGTTAAAAGTAAAAAATAAAAATAAAGCTTTTTAACTAAGAATGAGGCTCCACAGGCTGCTGAGCTGTTAAACCTCCACAGGTATTTCATTAATATTCAAATAAAGGACTAACCTCTAAGCTTTGGGATTGGCTCCTTGTTTTTTCCATCTCCCAGATTTTCCTCCAGTCAGCTCCCATGGACCATCACACCATTTTCTGTAATTGCCTTTAGATAACTGACCTGTTGTATATAATGTATTAGCAATAAACAAAAAAACACTTGTCCAGCTGCCTACTTAACTGAATAAACTACTGTATACTTCAATAAGGTGTCTTTATTCTTTCCACATGGAGGGTATCAAAGTGAAATAGTCTCCCAGATCTGCTAGCTAAAGTGATTTTACCTAGACTAATCCTTGGAACTCTGTTTCAAATGATATACCTGGAGGCTTAGGTCATCAGTTCAGAGAAACATTAGTGGTTGAACATGTGCATTTGTACTTAACAGATATACAGGGAGTGGCAAACAAACATTTTACCTAGTTCTCTTGTCATAGGGGATTCTGTTTTATCTATGTGCAGTAACTTAAGCAGATACATTCAGAGCAAGTCACTCCACAACAGATGCAAGTACAATCAAGGACAGCCCATGGAAACATGATATAAAACATCTTAAATTTTATCACAAGATAAATACACATGAGCCACACAACAGTTTTCACTATATATCTTCTTCAAGGGTTTAACATTCCATTAAAACAATACACCGTATAGAGCAATGATTGCATAACATCACTTACTTATTCCTTTTAACTTTAAAATTGATTTGGTACTTTTTGTGTCATTCAAACCAGGATGTCTATCCACCCTAAACTATTAATCCAATCATACTCAGTTTCTTCCATTCTTAACTTTATATCCCTCCAACTTTTTCATGTATCTTTTGTAGTGCTAACTCGAACATATCTTCAATCTCTCCTTCCTTTATATGCTCAAACAATGCACTTATTTGTACAATATAGTTTATTTCAGACATATGATCTAATTCTACTTTTCATCCTCCTGTTTGTTTTACCTATAAAGAATGAACTGCATTGTTTGCACAGTACTATATACACTATATTCCTTGTGTCACAATCAGCATACCATTTTAAATAAAATTCTTCCTCCTTTAAAGGTTCTTTAAAACTATTTCTCCTGTATGAATTGCCATTGTTGACATTTTTGACAGGGATGTATATCATTTCTTCCTTCTTCTGCATTAGATCGTTTGTTATGCTGTTCTTTAAAAAATAAAAGTTGTTTCAAATTGTTCTCCCTTTTATAAGTAAAAGTGGGTTGTGTCTCTATCAATTGTTTGGTATCATTTAAAGAATACAACATATGCTAATTCCTTTTTATTATATCTTCTACTTTATTAGTGTTGTTATTATAACATAAGGTTATTCTAGTGTTACTTTCTTTAACACTGGGTTGCTGTTCACTACTTTCATTTGTAAAACATAAACAGTCCTTCTTATCATCCCTGTCCTTCAAAACTCTATCCATTGTTTCTTCTACTTCCATCTCTGCGTAACCAATTTCTTTTAAGTCCCTTTTATCTGATTTAACTGCTCTACAGCTATGTTTCTATTGGTATTTATTCTAAAAATTATATACATCTGTCCCTTTACTATATTATGGAAAACATGATGGATGCATCCTGTTTTAGGAACATAATTTCTCCTAATTGGTCTGCTATATATGGATATTCTGTTTATTAATAAAAGCATTTAAGAAACATATATTGCTATCTGATAAATTAATCTTAAACTTTAAGAATTTAGTTGCAATTAATAAATAATTAAACAACATATTAAATATATCCCAGGAATTACACCATATAATAAACACAGGCAATATTTTAATGTTCTTTCTGTAATAATGTAAAAGAGCATGGGCATGTATATCTGTACATAGTTTCATTGTTGATGATTAATAAAATGCCCAGAACAGAAAACTTATAAAAAAGACCTGTATATAGATATGGATTGTTGGGCCTCCACCCTAATTTTTTTCAAGAAGTCTCTTCATTCAAAGTATCCAGTAGGCATATTTTTTGTAGAAGTTTCCAACTTTACCTGTGACATACATTATAATCTCCTACTCACTTTTTAGGATTAGGTTCCCCTTTGAAACACATTTTAATAAATGGGCTAGAAGTCAGGACAGTTCTTTCCAAATTTAATTGTGTTATTGGTATATTACTGAAGGAACCGAGTGGCATCATCCAAATAAGCAAGATGTCAGTGGACTGGTACCTAAACCTGCAGGAAAGATGGAGCCTTATCATTGACTTTGCACTAACAGAATAAGAATCTGATATTTACTGATTAGGCACAGTTTCTCAAGTTGAAGTAGTGTGTCTCTTTGCACACAAAATTCACTAACATATTTTTGGAGGAGGTTCCTGTTCTCTCCATATTAGTAGCAACTCCCATCATTTGCCTAACAACTGATTTTTCAAAACCAGGTTTTCCTAAAAAAAATTCTATTTATTCTCCAGTATGAAGTATTGGCAATTTCCCCTCTTTTCCTAGACAGATGTAGACAGATATCCAACAAAATCATCCCTCAAATAGTCCATCTCTAAAGTGAATGTGTTGTAGACTTTTCCTTATGTTCATTGTGTTTCTATAAAGTGCATTCCGGAAAGAATCCATCTCATTCTCACAGTCCACTGGAGGATGAGCCAGATCTATGTCAAGCCATAGTACCACCCAGTAAGTGGTGACCCCCTGTGGCCTGTCTTTATCATTCTCCTTGTCTGCTTAGCTCAAATCATCACTTCTTACATCTGCATGTCTGGTTCCTCAACTTCTGCTTGTAGACTGATCTGTAGGCCATTTTGTCAGTGACAGTGCTTATACTGAAGGTGCTTCATAACTATTATCCAGCTAAAAGTAGCTGAACTATTCTGGAAATTCTCGGATAGCTGTCATACTCTCAATGCTATGAATGTTCCTCCACTTTCATTTCTGGATTAATTTTGGCCTCTTTCTATAATACCATTTTTATGTACACCATCAGTGGACATACTAATGTAGCTGCATATTTCATGAGAACTCTGTAAGGAAACTGTAAGTCAGTTTTTGGGTACGGTCATAGATGAAAAAGGCCTGTTGTACTAATAATCACAACTCAGCCAATGTGCACTTTTCTTATGGGAGGGAAGCCTAAGTAGATACGTTTCATTGTAAGTGAATCAATGTATTTTTACCATCCACGAGACAGTGATTAATGATAATACAACAGAGTTACTAAAAATGAGGCTTTCTTATATAATCCCATTATATAGGAGTATCATTCAGCAGAAGCATTGCTAATGTGTATTGTGCATGTACACATTAGTCTGCATTCCTGAACATATACAGAACTTTAGAAAGGTGATTATTAGGCTAACGACCCAGGGCCAGCCCTTGGTCAACTGACGCCGTAAGTGAAAGGGCTCCACGGCATGCGCACACACACACACACACACACACACACACAGACACACACACTACCCAGTTCCTGGTCTACCTACACCATCCAGATTACAATTTTTCTTCCTTTTTCTCACAGTTTGTTTTACTGTTCAGTTTTTCCTGTATCCATTCACATATTTTAACTAGGCAAGACTGCTGTAGTTAGATGTATATGAGATAATTGTATTTAGTTGGGGTTCTAGATGTTCTGAGGTGCATTTAACATTTTCAAACAACTTTTTCATCCAGTGATGGCCTGAACAAAAATTATGATTACGGGAATAAATTCAATCCTGTTAATCAACTTTGTTTGTTATTTCTCAAATCCTTTTAACACATCCTAAGTGACCAAGACTACACTGTAATAACTGCAGTGGAAATAACTACATTAAGCCAGCGGTTCTAAATGCTGTACGGTTTATTTTACAGTTTTTTTAAATAATCTTTTCATCCAATGATGGCCTGAGAAAAATCATGATTAAGGGAAGAAATTCACACTTGTTCTTCAACTGTGGTTTTCCAGAAACATTTTAACACATCCTAGCTGACCAAAACTACATTGCTATAATTAAATTAAGCTGACAGTTCAGTGGTCTCTAGGCAGCCAGATGGTATGGAGTTATAAATGCTCTGAGGTGCATTTTAGTACTCTTTCCAAGCTTTTGATTCAATGAAGGTGTAAGCAAAAGCCATCTGTAAAGAAATACATTTGGTCTTACTTTTTTTTTTATTTAAAAACAAAATGAATTGTATCCAAAGATTAATGCTCAAAGTTAACCAAATAACACAGAAGACAAAGGAATGTGGTAATACATAAACCATATCAGGAAATAGTATTTCCCTCCCTACACCACCTTAAAAGGGTAGTTACTTTCTGTATACCCCCATCTGGTGGCAAAATGGGATGAAAATTAAAGGACAAATGGCCAAAATCATATATTTCAAATTGCTGCTGATATATGTATACATATATATACATATATGCACAAACACACACACACACACACACACACACACACACACACACACACACACACACACACACATACTTATACATACACAGCATGCCTCCTTATCCTTTCCCGCAAAAGACAGCCACCTTCTGAGTACCCCTCTAATGTTAGACGTGTAGAAAACTGAAAAACAAACCATACTTGCTTGTCAGCCACACATAAACAAAATGCTTCTTTACCCTCCCACAGAATATAGACAGCTGTATATGCATCAGATTATTTGATTGTTGAGGAACATGAAAAAAATAATTACAGTAATGTTTCCAACTTGTTACTTGTCAGAATACATTAAAGGGTTAAAACTTTCTTAGCTGAAAATAAGTATTAAAAGTAGGAAAACATAAAGTAGTTAATTACTGCATATGTTTGGCATCCATACTGTGTAATAATTGTTCCATGACTAGTACAGCTGCAAGAAGAACAGCAGATAAGGATGAGTCCCTAATTCCTGACTAGTACAGCTGCAAGGACGACCGGAGACAAGGACGACTCCCCAAGTCTTGAATTTTGTCACATATTTCACCTTGAAACAGTGCAAAATCAGCTTATCAGCAGACTGCATGGCATCAAGCAAAGATTGCAAAAGAGTGCTTTCATAGAGAGGATCCAAATGGTACAAAAAAGTACTATAAAAGGACTGTAAAACTAAATGGTATTAGATCTGGTATTTTGCAGGAACATGGTTCCAAGGTAAATGGAGAATTATCATCTGTATCTATATCGAAAAGCAAACCTTATACAGTAAAAGCTGTAAGCTGTAATGTGTAGTACATATTGTCTGTTATATAGATAAGTTGTTTTATTAGTAACTGAGCTTAAGTTGGCTAAAGACAAGTACTGTAAAGAATATGTTTGATAATTTCATCAGTCTGCAGCTTGGTAAAATGTATCATTACTTTTAGACAGTATACTGCTCCTGTAAAAGCTTAGTTGACCCTCTGTGCAACCCTCTGAATATTATGTGGAAAGTTCAAGGAAAAATGACCTCACTGTCCCCAGCCTAATGCAAGAATAGTGACCTCTGAGGTTTGGGAGGAAAGTTAAAGAAATAAAGTGATAAATATAACATGAATCCCAGCAAAGAACAAAGCAAATATGAGCCAGGAAATACAATGGCAATATTTAATGGTAAACTACATAAACAAATACGCACTTTCACTGAGAATATGATAAAGCTGAAGAAATAATGACATAATTCCTAGCTCCTCAGACAAGCTACAGTGACCTTCTGTGTACACCTCTGAGAATGCTGGTTTTAGAATAGGCAGGGCTCAGGGCAGATGCCACTACTAAGCCTAATGTCAAAATCGACTTATACAACCTAGCTGTGAAATTCTGGATGTTTTGTGATGAATTTTATGCCTTACTGTTTTGACAGAGATCTTAAGCTGAGCAAATCACAAAAGGTCATTAAGCTGAGCAAATCACAAAAGGTCATTTAGTTTCATCCATAATGCTCCCACCCCAACAGGCAGCTATAGCCACTTCTGTGTACTGTTCAGACATGTGATTGTGATAGAAGAGGATCGCCATATAGTGCAGTTCACACCTTCAGTTGAAAAGTATTCCAAGTTGCTTCACATGTTTCACATTAGTCCTGCAAAGTCAAAATAACGAGCAAGCAACAATAGACAGCTAATCATGTTCCTCTGCAGACAGCCCTAATAACTATCGCTATTCTGTCTGTGTATATCTCAGATGTCCAGTTCAGTAGTGTATCTTACTTCACACAAATACACACTAGCCCTGAAAACCAGATACTCCTGCAGATTCAGGAAACTCTGTGTAGGCTCCGCGCAGAGCTTGCACAGAGTTTACATCTTACTGCAACAGTGCTCAGTTAGCAGCAGCACATAATGCATATTAATGAGGTGGAGTGCGCCTAAGCTAGGTTTCACAGCTCGCAACGGTATTGCTGACCACAAAATCTTGTAAACGAATATGGATACCAATTCCATGTAAAGGAGAGCATATACGGTCCACAGATTTCCGCAGAATGCCACAGTAATCACCAGGGCTGTATGTATAACCTTCCCAACTCTTAGAGCAAGAAATACGGACAAAAGCATACCTCTCAACGTCTTAGAGTAAGAAATCTGGACAAAGCCAGAAATAATGCAGGGGACAAAGGCCAAAAAAGATAATTTTTAAATATTTGCTTACAAACTTAGAAAGTTAATAGAATAACAGATTTTGCACTGGCATACATTTTCTGAAGTCTGCATCTCAAACATCTGTCATTATTTTCTGACTCCATTAATCAATGATTTGCTGATGATTTGCCAGAAAACCACTATTTTACAAGAAACAGACAAAAATATAAAGCAAAAATCTGAACATTCTTCAAAAATCTGTACAGTTGAGAGGTACAGACAAATGCCATAAATAATGTGGGAACAAAGGATGACAACTAGGGGCCCACTTATTAAATATGGCTATTACAAACTTAGAAAGTTGATAGAATGACAGGTTTTGCATTTGCATGAATTTTCTGAAGGGTATGAAGTCTGAAAATCAAATGTCTGCCACATACCTCTCAACCACTTAGTGCAAAAAGTCTGGACAAAGCCTGACAGAATGGGGGACAAAGGCTCAAAAATAGGGACAGATTTTAAATACTGCACTTATAAACTTTAAAAAAAGTTGCTAGAATAACAGGATTTGTCTTAGCATGCATTTTACTGATGGATAGGAAGTCTGAAACACAAACATATATCATTATTTAGTCACTTCAGTCCTCAGATCATCCCAGTAATTTGCCAGAAAACCATAAATTTTATGAGGAACAGACCAAAAGTATGAGGCAAAAATCTGGACAGTTTTGAGGTACAAATAGCTGTCATTTTGTTAGTGCAACATATCTGCACAGAGGCCAGCCTAATGAGAGGACAAATAACCAGTAATATTGACATATTTGACATAGATGTCACATGGGACTTTGTTCGAATGTAACACGCTCAACCTCTTAGAGTGAGAAATGTAGACAAACCCATAGAAATGGGGGAAAAGGGGCAGAAATAGGGACAGATTGTTAATATTGCACTTCCATACTTATGAAGTTGATACAATATATAGGTTGTACATTAGCATGAACTTACTGAATAGCATGAAGTTTGAAACTCAAATGTCAGTCATCAGTTACTGACTGCACTCTGCAATGGCATACCAACAACTTGCCAGGAAAATATGTTATGAGGAAAGATCACAAATATGAGACAACAACTGGACATTCTTCACAGATCAGGACAGTGGAGAGGTATGCACCCAAACGTCTGTAATGTTGAGTCACAGCAGTCCAGAGATCATCCCAGTGATATGTCAGAAAGCCACATATTTGATAAGGAAAACATCTAGACATCCTGGGAATATCTGAACAGTTGAGATATATGAATGTGAAGTATATGGTCCAAACACAGTACAACACAGTGTACCTACAATGCAGACTCTGCAGAGTATTGTGATATCCCATTCCTGGCATTCTGTACTGAAGCTGTTAATGATCTGTAACAGGACAATGGACTGCCATGTAAAATGATCACCCAGGGGAAGTGTGTGTATTGAATAAGGACGTATGAATTGTAAGAATTAACACAGGGAAAGAGTACAGGTGGAACTCCTACATGTACAGCAGAGGAGGGCATGTCAATGGAATATGGTTATAGCAGCAACACCAGGCACATATCTATATGGTACAGTACAGACTGTACAGTGAAAAAGTGTTGTCTGTGACTGTCACACAAGGTGAAATAACAATGGGGAGGATGTGTGTGTGAGATAAGCATCCTTACATGAATAATGCAGAGAACCTCTATCAGGGATCTGACATAGAATTGAGGTAGGGTGCATTCTGGGAATCTGTGCAAACCAATATACCTAAATATGAGTGCACTCTCAGCAAAGGTCTCCAGCATGGTGCCCATGAACAAATGATCATGGCAAACATTACAAGAACCAAACACAATCATGGGCAATATCTGAATAATACCACCACTAATCCCATGCCTCTGACATAACATATGTAATGTGGAGTGATAACAGATGAGCATTCACACACACACTGGACAACTAGTATGATATATCCACACTCTATTAGGGAAACTAATACCGTACTATCTGCAGGAGGTGTTAGGAGGGACACTGCTATACCTGTATGTGACAGTACGGGCACTGCAGGCTAGTTGTCTTGTGTGCATGGCATATATCTATGGCACAATTCACACTGTCACGAATAACATACATGCCATTAATGTTGTCAAACACCTATATATGCAGTGGGTGCATAAGGTGAACAGGTAGCACACATGCATCTGGTGTAACAACTTGATTGGTGTTCCACACCAGCAGACAGTCATGTATATTCCCCATGAACAGAGATTCCTGGATTTTGTAAACACAAACTCCCTGGACCAGATAGTCAGTACACCAACCAGGGGTGCAACCATACTAGATCTGGTCCTCACTAATATGGGAGAGTGCTGCACACTCCCTACTGTAATGCCTTCCCTGGTAAGGTCAGACCACAAAATGTTCTCCTTTGAAGTAAAAATAAAACCTGGACCCGCAGCTAAACCAGGGATATTCAGGAACTATTCTAAGGCTAACCTCCTGCTATTAAGTGAGAACCTGACAAAATATCAAGCCCCTATAAACCCTGAGAACACTTCTGCTTATGCAGAACTGTTCACAGAAACCCTGTACAAGCATGTTAATAGTTGTATAGAGGCAGCTGTACCCACCAGGAAGAAGTACAGAACTAACTCGAAAAACAAGCCACCCTGGTGGAATCACAAACAAGAGGAAGACAATCATGGCAAAAATTAGGAGGTGCAGCACCCAGCAGGATAAAAGCACTCTCATCAAACTAAACAAACAACTCCGAGGACAAATAAAGTCTAGCAAGGCCAAATTTGAGGTAAGTTTGGCCTCCCAGGCCAAGAACAACCACAAAGCATTATTTAGTTATATTCACAACATCAAAGGCAATACACAATTGTGTGCAGAGCTCATTGTAAATGGAGCCACCTGTACTTAGCCAGAAGATATAGCAAATCTCCTGGCTGATAAATTCACCTCCAACTTTACTCCCCTCTCCCCCTCAACCTTCCCTCAGGAAATATCATCAAATATAACTCCCCCTGCTATCACTAGGGAACAGGTCCATGATGCTCTCTCTAAGACCAAGAACACTGCATCAATGAGCCCAGACAATATCCCAGGATGCCTTCTAAATAGCATGAAACATGACCTATCAGGGCCTCTGGAATTACTATTTAACTGTAGCCTTCAAACAGGCTTTGTGCCTCATGAATGGAGAAAGGCAACAGTTATCCCTCTGCACAAAGGTGGGTCATCTACAGACCCTGGAAACTACAGACCCATAAGTTTCACTAGTCTTATATGTAAAGCCACGGAAAGAATTATCATGGAGATGATCAAAAAAGATATAGTAAACCTCCAGACACTGGACCCAACCCAGTTTGGTTTCGTGAAGGGCAGTTCATGCCTGCTCAACCTGTTGGACTTCTTTGAGAAGGTCACCAAAGCAATGGATGAGGGCAAAATCATTCACACTGCTTACCTTGACCTGGCCAAGGCATTTGACACAATATCCCACTCGGGCATTGTTGACAAACTCAAGAGGTTTGATACAAACCCATATGTCACCCAGTGGATAACCAACTGGCTCACAGACAGGATCCAGGAAGTTAGAAATGGGGAGTCCTCCTCTACAAAGAAGCTAGTCACAAGTGGAGTCCCTCAGGGATCAGTCCTTGGACCGCTCATTTTTGGCATTTACTTCATAGAAGTCAAGGCCAATGTCAGTGGTCTCTAGCTGATTAAATTTGTAGATGATTGCAAATTAAGAGCTCTCATTGAATCTCACACTGACACAAATGTTCTCCAGGAGGGGCTGACACAGACAAACAACTGGTGTCAGTCATGGCCTAAAGCTAAATGCCAAGAAATGCATAATAGTATCCTTTGGGAAGTCATCCATCCCTGGTAACTATCATATTGACAACACACCCCTCAGAGGTGACCCAGTAGTCAGGGACTTAGGGACACACATAGATAGTAATCTAGCCTTTGACCATCACATGTCTACAGTGGTGAGGAAATCGTTCTATGTTGCGCAGCTTATAAGCAAAGGTATGGCATCTAAGTCCAAGGAAGTCATTGTTCCACTGTATTCAGCATTTATCAGACCTATCATTGAGTACAACCCCCCCCCCCCCTTGGTATGTACCTAACCAGGCATATCCAACAACTGGAACATCCACAGAGGTTCCTCACTAAAAGAATACAGGGCATAAGTAATATGTCCTATGCAGACCGCCTCAAAGACATATTCCTGTATTCTGTCTCCTATAGGCTTTTTAGGGGGGATCTATGCCTGGCATACAGGGCTTTGACAAACATCACTCTGATGGACCTCCTGCATATCAAAAAAACAAACAGTACCAGAATTACCCATTCTAAAGACTTAAACCTTGCCTGTGATATAAATAGGACCTGCTGGAGTGATAGGTATGTATCACAGAGACTACCCCGTCTATGGAGCAGGCTACCCATCCATGTGAATAAGAGTTCCTCCCTAATCCAATTCAAGTGCAACTTGGACAATTGGATGGGAAATGAGAAATTCATCCCTGGTTTGGTACCTATGTTTCCGATGCAAACAGGTAACCTGTAAATGGTTCATCTTCCAGGCCCATGCTTACACTTATCAAGGGTATCAGAACTCGTCAGAGATTTGGGATGCATGGCTAGGCTTAAAAAGGCCCTTGTGGTCATTAGCCTAGTAAACACCTATGAACCTAAGAAAGAATACCTAGGTATGGCCAATAAGCTGTGTGACAACACACTATGACAAAGATTGTACGCATCAGTTACACATGTGTAGGGAGGTACATGGAGAAGGGTGCATTGTACTCAGTTATTGGTGTGATGAAGGCTGGGAACCATGATGTTAGTATGCCTTCTGATGTGCATGTCCTTCCCATACTCAGTACTTGTCAAGTCAAGGGAGTAGTCAGAACTGTGACCATATGCTGGTAGACGTACCACTTGCTCTCTACCCCAGGACACAGGTCACATACCTATTGGTCTGATTATAGGGTGTGATGTCCACATTATACTTGGGTGTTGTGTCTGTTTCCTGATGCAACACATCTCTCCATGTGTCTCATCAATGCAGGTGTTGTCATGGCTATGGCAGCAGTCTCTGGTATGTAATTATACTGCATGTATTATATTAATATCACAGTTGGAGTCAATGATCACTCACAAGCTGTAGTCCTTCAGGCATCTGTGATGTCCATCACTTAACTAAGGGGCAGGCAAGGGCCTAGCAGACACCCCTGATGTACTGCCCTGATCACTGGACCTGAGATATATGTCACATCAGACATTTCAACCAAATGAGATGCTACATATGTCATACACCATTTGGTGCTATAGGTGTTTATGGCCACATGTGACAGTGTTAATTGAATACCACAGTGTGACTTTTTGTCAAATGCCTTGACCTGTTCAAGTTCCACAAGCCGATACTTTTGTCATTATGCATGCCCTTGATGACCTCTTTGAGGACATCTATCAGATGTAAGGGACCTGATATAGCAGTAACAACTCGCACAGGTCTATTGCATACACCTGGAATATTACTAGTATACATGTAGAAGAGGTCGTGATGACATGTTGGTCTGCCTAACAGTTGAAGAGAGTCAGGATGAATGCATCAGGTGCCATCCCCCCAACACGGGTGGATGCATGTTAATGTACACCCTTGTATAGGAACATAGGCCATATGGAGGGTGTGTTGAAATGTGGATTCCACCATATCAGAAAGGTGCATTTGCTGGGTTACGCCATAGGTGATCTGTGATGTTGCCACATTGATTCCATGTGATAGGCCTGGAGGAAGGTAAGACAGTTCATACTGCCTATTGTGATTTGACCTAGGGTTTTGTACTAGACTGAGATGTACTAGATAGATGGCCAAATTACTCACGGATAGAACATACACTCTCAAAGTTGGGACTGCATTCCCCCAGTAACCACTTACCAGTGAAATACCCCAAGGATCTGTGCTGGGCCATCAACTGTGTGGAAACTACTTTCCTGAAGAGCAGGCAATGGTAGGTGGCCTGTGGTTTACCATGTTTGCAGATGACTGTTAATTGGACACACTCATATAGATTCCACCAATGATGGTAACATATTAGAGAAGGGGCTGACAGAGACAAATGATTGGTGCCAAACTCATAGACTGAACCCTACAGCAAAAAATGCCTTATCGTCACCCTTTGGCAATGAAGTGCCCCTGCTAATTATGATATACATAACACCCCTCTCTTCTCAAATACAGTGTTGTGAGACTTGTGAATGCATGTTCATAGCAATCTACACTTTCATCTCTATGTGTCCATAGTGGTGCGACACACAGTCTGCATTGCACACATTACACATACAGACATCACATCCAAGACCAGGAAGGTCATAGCTGTGTTGTACTCCACCCTTATCAGACCACTAATTGAGTACAAGGCTCCCTTCTGCATGTACCTCACCAGACAACTGTGGTAACTGGTGAAAAAATAGAGTTTTGTGATGGGAGAATGCAGGTCCTGCAAACATCACATACATGAAAAGGCTACAAGACCTGTCACTGTACTCAGTTTCCTGCAAGCTGCTGAGAGGTGACCTATGCTTGACCTACAGAGAAGTCTCATACCCTGCCCTGCTAGATATGCTGGGCATCTGCAAATCAAATGGGACAGGAATAACTTGGGCCAGGTTTCTCAAACTAGCCTGTGACATAAACTGAACATGCAGATATATCCTCCAGCGATGCACACTCCTATGTTATAGGTTCCCACTGCATGTGAAGCAGTGGTCCTCAATGACCCTGTTCAAGCACAACCTTCACTGCTGGTTGGGTGATTGTAAAGTCACCTCTGGGCTGGCACCTATGGCCCTTAGAGACAGGACCAGTTGTTGCTGCTCACAAAATACTCTGCTAACAGCGACCATCTAAATATGCTTAATAAGTTTAGTTGTGTTTTTACAAAGCTAGGCTTCTATTGCCTTATGTATACTGACAACCATGTACTCGTAAAACTTAGAAATATAATATTTGACAGATGCAACTATACAATGACTAATGGTCTCTCTCTCTCTCTCTCTCTCTCTCTCTCCCAGGTAACAACAAACTAGACATTAAACAGGTTGCCAACACACACAGTTCACTTCCTCAACGATCAAGTGCACAACACATAACCCCACATATGCAGAGTTAGTCATTAGAAGCTTACCAAAGGAGCAGAGACCTTACAAATGCAAACCTTTTGCACACATTACAGACCGAATGGAACCCACTACACATAAAAGCAAACGCATCAGTGTGTCACCCTTTAAGCCCTTAAGGCACAACACCTGAAAACTAATGTCTTGGTCATAGTTAAATCCATAGTGAGGCACACAGATGTTCCCCTCACCAGTCTGTACAAGGAGAAAGTCACAGTCAGCTGCCTGTCAGGTGTCAGGATCCACAAAGTCATGCACGCACTGAAGTCTGTCAACAACAACCACAGTTACACCTCTGTCATACTCCATGTTGGAGTAAATAACTTGAGACATACCTCACTGGACTATATGAAGAGAGATATGACTGACCTCTCATATTATGTGTCCCAGACACATAGCCCTAAGCAGCATTCTGCCTTCAACCAGGATGATGCCTCAATACAAACAAAAGAATTATTGACTTCAACAATTGGCTTATAGCTACTGGTGTAACTCCAGAAGGCTCCACTATATGTGAGGCTGGGATGATATTGTCAACAGACCATGCTGCTTTGCCAGGGTGGTCTTCATCTGTCACCTCTTGCCTTTTGGTTACTGGCCAAGGTACTTGCCTCCCCATAATGACTGTTTTATGCAATGTCATAAGAACAAAGTTCCAGAAATAAAAAATATCTTCAAAAGACAAACTCAAGGTTATGCTGCTTAATGCTAGGAGTGTAAATGAGAAACTACACTCAATGGAGGAAGTTCTTACTTGGGAAGATGTCAATGTTTATGCAGTCACAGAGACATGGTTTAGGGCCATAGGAGGTATTCTAGCCATGAAAGGCTACAATGCCTTCCACGTGTTCAGGCTGCAAAGTGAATGTGAAAGAACCAAAGAGGAGGTGCATCCATCTTCATAAAAGACAAGTACACCTCAAGACTGGTTAAGCAGTGTGACGCTTTAGAGTTACTCCAAGTCCAACTAACTGTAGGAGAACTCCCCTCCACATTATTGTTAGCTCCAGGTCCATCAGCATGAACCATGAAAATCACAAAGTGCCTTCCTGGGCCTACTTGAGTCACTCATAATACAGCCAAACACCCTAAGCATGGGTAACTTTAACTATCCTTCCATCGACTGGGATACATATATGAGCTCAAACACGTTTGCCCTAAGGTTCCTGCACTTTGTAAACACAAATGCTCTGGAACAGTTAGTCTGCACCCCCACAAGGGGCTCAAATGTCTTTGACCTAGTACTCGCTGCCATAGGAGATCGCTGCACCACCCCATGTGTGAGACCCTCCCTGATAAGGTCTGACCATAAATCAGTCACATTCAGTATAACAATTGTACCTGACCCCCCTCAGGATCCAAAGGGTGGAAAAATCTCAGCAAAGCAAACTATAGCCTCCTAAGTGATGGCATATATAGTTTCAAACCTAATGCCACCACTGACAGTAAATACTCCTATATGGAGGTGTACACAAATGCCCTGTATAAACACCTTTACAAGTGTATCGACCTAGCTGTACCAGAACAGATCAAAAATTGCTTATGAAAAACAAGCCACCCCAGTGGACATCTAGCATAAATAGATTGTACAACAACCTCCATAGCTTGAACAAGCAAATTAGACATCTTGTAAAGTCTTCTAAAGCTAATTATGAAACTAAATTAGCATCCATAGCTAAAGATAATCACAAGGCATTCTTAGCTATGCCTGTAATGTATAAGGGAAGGTCCAGCTTTGCAACAAATTCAGAGTTGAGGGTACCACTCATACTAAACCTGAGGACATACCCAACCTGTTAGCAGACAGGTTTGGCAACAATTCCACACTCCTGTCTCCACCAATCATACCCCACAGCATACCTGTCAACAGTTCTCTACCTATTATCTCCAAATAACAGGTCATAACCACACTCATCAATGCCAAAAATACAGCCTCTATGGGACCAAATAATGTCCCAGGCTCCTTACTAAACAATCTAAAGCAAGAGTTAGCAGAACCACTGGGTACTTCCTTCAACCATAGTCTAAATACTGGCTTTTTTCTGGCAGCGAGGAACACAGCAGTCATAATACCCTTGCACAGAGGGGGTCCCTCAACCAACCCAGGGAACTATACACCCATAAGCCTGACCAGCATTGTCTGTAAAACCATGGAAAGAGTCATCTTGGACCTTATCAACAAGGACATTGGTAATCTTCAAACTCTTCAACCAACACAGTTTGGCTTTGTCAGCGGCAGATCATGCCTGTTAAACCTAGTGGAATTCTTCAAGAGTGTCATCAAAGACCTGGATGAAGGCAAATCAGTACATACTGCCTATCTTGACTTGGCCAGGGGTTTTGACATAATCCTCAATGAAGCATCATTGCAGAACTCACCCACCTGGGGATTAACCCATATGTCATTAGATGGGTAGCCAACTGGCTCACCAACAGAACACATACAGTCATAAGTGGGGATTCCACCACTACCAGCAGACCTGTTACCAGTGGTGTCCCACCAGGGTCTGTGCTGGGCCCCCTACCATTTGGAATATATTTCTCAGAAAATCAGGTGAAAAAAAGATGTCCTGTGGCTCAACAAGTTCACTGATGACTGCAAACTGGGCACAATCTTTGGATCCCCAAATGATGTCAACATACTACAAAAGTGTGCTTACATACATAAATGATTGTTGCCAAAGCCACAGACTTAACGTTAACAGAACATAATGCACAATTATCCCTTTTAGCAAAGAAGAGGGTCCCTGCAAATCACAATATTAATAATACCCCCCCCCATGTTCTAACCCAATGGTGAGAGATTTGGGAATGTAGGCTGATAGCAACCTCACCTTTGATCATCATTTGTCCACAGTGGTAAGGAAGGCCCTTTACATTGCACACTTCATAAGTGAGGGCATATACTTGTTCCGCATCAGACCAATAATAGAGTACAATGCTCCCTTTTGCATGTACCTCACCAGACACCTGCAGCAGCTGGAGAGATCTCAGAGCTTTCTCATTAAGAAAATCCATGGATTTCTAACACAATAACTCCAATGGACAAACTGAAGTTCCTGTCACTGTACTTTGTATTGTATAGACTGCTGAAAAGTGACCTGTGGCTGGCCTACAGAACAGTCTTGAACCCTGCCTTAATGGAAATGCTGTACCTCCACAAATCACATGGGACAAGACTTCACTCTAGGGATGTTAACCTAGCTTGTGACATCAACAGGACATGCTGGAGAGACAGATATGTCTCCCAGAGAGTGCCACTCCTATGGAACAAACTCCCAATTCATGTGAAGCTGAGCTCCCCAATGACCCTATTTAAGTGTAAGTGGGACATTTGGATGGGAAATTGTCAATTAACCCAAGGGGCTTCACCTATGTCACTCTTAGACAGGGTCAAGAGGTGCTGATCATTGATTCACAACTATGGACTACATATCTTGATCTATAAGGAACAATGGTACAACTTGGGTAGGCCTGACAAGGCTCTAGGGCCATTAGACTAATAACCTCCTACAAACCTAAGAACCTAGGGCCATTATGGTAGTAGCCTCATATGAGATTATGAAGCTATGAACCTATGCAGGTCTGCCAATTTCCTGTCTCACACATGAGCTGCTGATGTCATGTATAAAAAGGTCAGCTGCAGTCTTGCAAAAGTCAGACTTGTGCTATGGCACTTGCATTACGTACTGTGTTCTGTAGTTTGTGTATAGGTAGGGGTTCTATTCTCACTCCATTCAAGTGTGTGTGTATGTGCGCTCTACTTTGACATTATGGAGAGCCTTTTACCACAACATGTGGGACATTGTTATTACCATATTCTCAACAGGCACTGCTGATGTCATCAGCTATATCAGATGTTTGGATATGCAGTCATCCCACCAGGGCAAGGTCATATACTGGCCTGGAGGTCAGGCAGACATCATTTCATTTCAGATGACAATGACATGGCTTTTAATCTATCCACATACATCATGTCATGGTTGTAGACCCTGTGTTATCCTCCTAAGAAAGCCCTGTGGTCTCTCCAGCTGCTCTGTGTGTCTGTAGAGGTACATGCAAGAGGCAGCATTATACTGTATTACTGTTCTGATGAGGTTTGACTACAGTGTTGTCATACAATCCTAAGATCTGAATATGATGGAGTGACTTATGATGTGCACCATACATTTGTCCTGGAAGATCATTAAAGAGAGAAGTTAGAAAATAATGATACACGTTGCAGTTTCTGACCTCGACACCTTTACAAGAGCATTCACTATAAATTGTGAAATGTTGATGCTGTCAACGGTGTAACTTTCCAAGGCCAATATAAGTCAAAGGTACAATGATTCAACAATACAAATGCAGCTATACTAAGCATTAAGTTAGTTATGCTCCCTCAGCATCAGAGGCAGCTTTTGTATCCCTGAGTCCAAAATATAGAAAACAGGGATATGGCATAGTTATCATCACATGCACAAAGTGTTGTGTGTGTGTGTGTGTGTGGGGGGGGGGCATGAAACCTAGGCCGACACAGAAGGTCAGTGACTGTGTGTGAATAGGAAGGAGAGGAAGGCAGACACTGGGATAAAACAACAAATGGTCAGTGAGGCAAATTGAGTAACTGTTGTATGTGCGTGTGTGTCTGTAGGGGTTCTCCAGGTGAAATTGGTGAGTGAGTGTCTGCATGAACACAGCCCAGATCTGTGCTAACTGTACGTCTTGGTCTGTCAGACAGGTGTGAGCCATGCATGGTAGAGGTGGCAGTTCATCATTGTTGCTGACCACAAGAACTGGCTCTGCCAGCAGTTGCACTAGCACATCCACGCCCACTTTCAGATGCAGTGCTTTTACCTAAATGTGATTGATATCTGTTGGATGAGCTCCCTTCATAGGGATGCCCAGGACCACGACCCCATTGCCTTCCATATCTGGGTGTGGACAGAAGACTCACTGATGGAACAGTGGCACTACTGCCACTATAGAAGCATGATTAATCAAGGCCATGTTGGCTGACAGCAGACGATGTGGCTGACCTACACCCATGAGGATGCCATTCCCCTCCCAGCAGATGTTCCTTCACAGACACTAGTCGTTCCCTGATAGATACCCCTCGGTCCATCACAGACCCCCCCCCCCTCATTCCAATGTGCCATTCATCCGATCCAGTGAATAGGCAACATGATGGAGGCAGTCATGCAAGTCAGACTGTGCCACATCCACAGCCTTGAGCATTTGTCTGGAGCACCTATGGGAATGTGTCTGTGCCTCCATGATGACCCTAAATCTACATTGAGTGGCACAGGAAGTGACACCTGCACCAGGTGGAGGAGGGACAGCAGTCCCCCTCTGAGCACCCCTATCAATCCTCCTGTGTGGCACTTTGCCCACATTTTGGCTACAGGCAGACTCAACAGGCACTGAAGCCACAGCAGCCACACTTCCTTTATCAATGACCTCACCTTCCACCTGTCTGATATCTGTGGGCTCAGTGGACTGGGTACGTGTAGGCCTACTGGCTGTGTCCAATGGAAATGCATAGGATGGCTGTATGTCAACTTCTGTGTCAGATTCACCCTCTGCACCTCCGACTGTCCCTCTCTTTGGCCACCATCATCATCATCAGTATCAACAGAGTCTACAAATACACTGACAACAGGTGGTACAGGGCACACACTCCCACTGTCATGATCAACTGTGATAAAAAGGGAGAAACCCAGGAACACATTAATACTTGCACTACTATAGTGCAATATATGCTAACAAACTAATAGTGCTGCCACTATTACAGGCCGTACAGCAATACACACAACAGGCCTGAGATCAACATCACAAACTACAACATTTCTTTAAATTGCTCAGTAGTACTGACACAAAATGATTTGGCTTACCAACCACAGAAGACATACTGTGCTGTACTCCAGACAATCCTGGAAGAAGTTAAGCAAGAGGTAAGGGCAACATCAGCACTATTAACAGTAACACAAGGGGTACAATAGTTGCCCCGTATGTATGCATTAATGGTACTTTGAGCAAGAACATGGCTGACAACTCCAAACTAAGCGTATAACTGTAGCAATCTTCAATCCTCCCTCACAAAAAAGGACATGTGATACAGAATTAACTTATTCATTTTGTTTTAATATACAACAATATACAATTATTGAGATATCAAAGTTTATCTGGAAGTTCCTCCTGGGACATTCTTGCTGTCTCGGAAGATGTTGTGCCCATATCCAGGACATGCTGTACTGCACTCTCTTGGGAGCTGTCTGGATCTCTCAGATTGGACAGGAACTCTTCGTTGGTGGTTAGGGGTAATTCCCTTGCAAGCCCTCCCCCAGTAACCATTTGGTCATGGCCCACTGCAGCTGCTCACCTCCTTGCAGATGTTATTATGGCAGTGGCCCTGTGGCATACCTGTTCATATGTTCTGCCATGGCCACCACTGGCATTGAGATCATGAACAATCTTCTGCCATATTCACATCCTATAGGCCATATCTCTCTGTCCCCTTTCCAGGAGAAATGCACAATGTTGCCGAAACCCATCGACTATGACTTGGTTTTTCAGCATCAGTGAAGGGGGTCTACGTAGATTGACATGCCTGAGTAAAATGCTTGTAGGTATCCTAAAAGATAACAGAAGTATAATGCACATAAGTATCACATAACTGCAAAATAACTGTTCCCAGATAAACAGAAAATGTAGCCAGTCAGTATTACCCACTGGCGAAACATAAAAGTCTACAGATGTGAAATACTAACAACAGGCAGGATGCAAAACAAGGAGAGTAACAAGAGCAACATATCCTTGTTTGTGCCATAACAGTAAGTCACCTTTGCCCCCGCCAAAAAAAAAAAAAGTCCATGGTTGTTTGTGCCATAACAGTAACTCATCCCTGCTCCCCTCCCCACAAAAGAACAGGCAATTGACTCGTTTTGCTAACAAAATCTCTTTCAAGCGCTAAATGTGCTATCAAAGTACCTGTCCCTGACACATTTATACTTACTTATCACACAGCATTCCATTTTCCTTTATTGGCAGTCATGTGTACCTGTGGAATGGCTTGGCAAACAGGCCCATACTATGAGTACTCTTCTAACTAACACATATAGATAAAAGTGCAAAAGCCTTTGCTTCACATTATTCTTAAATACATTCCAGTATATGCAGTATGTAGGTGACAAAACGGGAGCATACCTGCTAAAGTTCAGTACTTCTCTGTACAAAGATATCTTGAAGAAAAAGCATTTTTGCAGTCTTCCAAACATATACAACTCTCCTCAATATCAGTATGGCTAGCTACATGCTTGCCTTTTTATAATGGTGTAGATTATTAATGGCTTGCATCTGTCTTTGTGTTTCATAGATGCAAATCACAGCATAAGCAGCTGAATTGCATGCTAGTCAACCAATCCAACATGGTGGAGCTATTCAACAAGCTATACAGACAGCATCCGTGCAGACTTCATGCTGGTTTTTCCTGCAGAACACAGACAGAATGTTAGGGGCTGCTGCAGCTTTAATCCATTTGTATGTGCTAGAGACTGAGGACATTGCTGCTGCCAGTAGGCCTAGATTGAGAAGGAGAAGAGTTATCAGGCCACATTTAACTTATCACAACCTACATGACATGGAAATTATAGAGTGCTAAAGGGTGAACAGGGACATACTACAGCAACTTTGCAACCTATGCCGCTCTCGACTCAGAGCCAGAGCAACTGAGGGGAACCCATCACAGTGGAAACTAACATATGTAAAGCCCTTAGAATATTAGCTACAGGTACCTTCCAGAGACCAACAGGGGCATGCTGAGGTTGTCACAAGCATCAGCATCCTGGATCATCCACCAATTCCCGGATGCTGTGCTCAAACATGCCAGTGAGCACATATAATTTCCCAGTAGGTCAGAGGAGAGGGCCAGAAATATGTAACAGTTTTATCAGGTAGTGCACTACCCTGCAGTACTGGGTTGCCATAGATTATACTTATGTAGAAATGAAGGCACCACCTGGGGAACAGAGTAGGCTCTATATTAACAGAAAGGGCTGCCACTCTATCAACTGACAAGTCATGTGTAATGCTAAGGGAATCATCCTGAATGTGGGTGCTGGCAACCCTGGCAGTTACCACAGCTCACATATCTGGCACACCTCCCAAATATGCCAGATATTTGCTGGGGGGGGGATATCCCACAGACTCATCTACTGGCAGATGCAGGCTATGCACCTAAACCATGGCTGATGACACACATCAGAAATGCACACACACCCATGGAAGAATGCTATAATGAGACACACGCTCAAACCAGAAATGTCATAGAGCATGTGTCTGGGCTGCTGAAGTCACAGTTCCAGTGTCTAGATACATCTGGAGGAGCTCTGCAGTACAATCCATGGATATGTACAGAAATCTTCACAGTGTATGCCATGCTACACTACATAATCCAAAGGAAACCGCTGCAGCAGGATCAGCAAGGGGAAGGGGCACACATCACACCACCAATGCCAAGGTCACCATAACCACAGGCAGATGAGGAGTCAGATTGGAAACTATCAGCTGCTGTGGGTGTAGGCAAGCATAGAAATGCTCAGTATGCCCTTGCATTGGCTAAGAGACAATGCATAGCACAATCACTCACCACCTAGGGGCCTAAAAACCTACCTCCTACTCATATACATATAGTAACATTGATGTCAGGCAACTCACACAACCTTTACCTCCCCATGTATTGTCTGTGTACTGCTTGCATCAGACAGAGCCAGCCCTGGACTAACACTCTGGCAACTGCTGCATTTACAAGGTAAGTCCTGAACCTGGAGTGTATTGTTTAACTATATTATGACATATCCTTGTTTTTCATCACTTGTTACAGTAGGCAAGTAAAAGGTGGGAGATTTGTACAAACATTATCATAACATGTGGCAGCAGATATTTATTTGACTTATATGTGTCCATTAGTAAGTAGTAGGCCTCAGGCATCAAAGATTCACACAGTAATACCACTCAAAAGTACTGGTGATCACTGCATGCCCTCCATTTAGCTCAATACCTTTGTACTGGAAAATCATAGATGACAGAAGTTAGAAAGTAATGATACACATTGCAGTTTCTGACTTCACAACCCTCACAAGATCAAACAACAGACAGGATGCAAAACAAGGAGAGTAACATATCTTTGCTTGTGTTATATCAGTAACTCACCTTTGCTCCCCACTCAAAAGAACAGTCCATTCTAACAGTAGCTCACCTTTGCTCCCCCCAAAGAACAGTTCATTCTTGTTTTTGCCATAACAGTAACTCACCTTTGCTCCCCCAAAAGAACAGTCCATTCTAACAGTAGCTCACCTTTGCTCCCCCCAAAGAACAGTTCATTCTTGTTTTTGCCATAACAGTAACTCACCTTTGCTCCCCCCAAAAGAACAGTCCATTACAACAGTAGCTCACCTTTGCTCCCCCCAAAGAACAGTCCATTTTTGTTTGTGCCATAATAGTAAGTCACCTTTGCTTCCCCCAACTGAAGAGTCCATTCATGTTTGTGCCATAACAGTAACTCACCTTTGTTCTCCCCAAAAACAGTCCCTTCTTATTTGTGCTATGACAGTAACTCACATTTGATTGCTCCAAATGAACAGTTTATGGTTATATGTGCCATAACAGCAAATCAGCTTTGTTCCCCCCAAAAGAACAGTTGTACCCTTGTATGTGCCATAACAGTAAGTTACCTTTGCTCCCCCCAAAAGAACAGCCCATGTCTGTTTGTGTCATAACAGTAACTCACCTTTTCTCCCCACCAAAAGAACAGTATATGCTTGTATGTTCCATAATAATAACTTAACTTTGCTCTCCCCCTACCAAAGCACAGTTTGTACTTGTTTGTGCCATCCAACCTGCCCTTCTTTTTTTCTCAAATAATATTTTATTGATTTATGTACATACACAATACAAAAAAGAGAAAAAACTGGCAGTGAACTGTACAGTAATCCAGTCTTCAAAAAATAAAACAGCAAAAAACTCAGAACATTAACAAGCATAATACAACTTATCTATATACACTATACATGAAGTGCCACCAAAATAAATGGATGAATGAGTTATATCAAGGGGCTTAGTCTATTTAAATAAATGAAATAGAAAAGGGAAGGTATCCGTAAGTTAGTAACAGAAACTACATGGGTTAAAAAACTGAATAACATATAAATTACTTATTTAGATGTTTATAAAAAAATAGCCTAGTCTTCAAGAATGTGGTGAAATATAGATTTCCAAAGCTTCTGATAATAGGCTCACTTGTTGATGCTTCTTATAATAAGTTTTTGAGACAAAATATAACTGATTGCCATGTTCCTAAAACCTTCCCATGATAATTTGGTGCAGTCTAGCCAGTTTTTTGCTATGTACAGCTTGACCAATAAGCATATGGTAATTAAGATGTAAAGCTCCAACTTCATAAATTTAATGTCAGTGATATGAAGGACAGCCATTTCCCAAGATAGAGTCGACTTATGGTATCCCATTTTCTCCAAACATACTTTAAGGGAGCACAAAAGCTCATGAGAGTATCTACAAAACCACAAAACAAGTAAAATATCTGCTTGTGGAAATGAGCAACATGGGCATGCTGGGGAGGTAGTGGGATTAAACTTGTTTAAAATAGCTGGAGTGAAGTAGGTGCTGTTAATGATCATTAACTAAGTATATAATAACTTTTTGAAGAGAGAGAACCTGTTAGTAAGTTTAATTGCATTGCGTTTCTGTTCTTCTGTAAGTAGGATTTCTTGATGATCCCAAAATTTAGAACACAGAAATAATGGTTCATATTTAATAAGGGTGATCAATTTATAGGAAGATGACAACATATTTTTCCTACAGGATAGATATTTAATAATTGTTTCCACTCTAGATATATTTACTTCATTGACCAAAACATTTCTGGTTTTGCATAATATGATCTCCCTAACTTGTCTTAGAATAATAGTGCATTTATTATTTAGGTTCATAGCTTCATAGGTTGGTACTAGGCTATCAGCCCTAGGGCCTATACAAGCCTAGCCATAACAATTCCCTGGCTATTTCTTCCCACATTATTTACTTTCCTGGACCCCTGTCTAGCAGTGCGACTGACGTGATCCCTGGGGTGAATTTCCTTTCTCCCATCCAATCGTCAAGGTTCCTCTTGAAGAGGTCCAAACAGGCACTCTGCTTGACATGTATGGGCAATCTATTCCAGAGTCTGGGGAGTCTCTGGGTCAGGAACCTATCCCTCCAGCATGTTTTGTTTATTGTGATGATAAGGTTTAGATCCCTGGAGCGTGTAGCTCTGAGGGATTGGGATTTCTTTAAGTATAGCATGTCCAACAGCTCTGGGTTTGACATGGCCTTGTATGTTAAGCAGAGATCGCCTCTGAGTAGACGATATGCGACAGAGTATAGCTGGAGTTTTTTAAGGCGGTCAGCGTAGGACATCTTCTTTAGGCCTGTGATTCTTTTAATGAGGTATTTCTGAGGCCTTTCCAGTTGTTGCAGATGTCTTGAGAGGTACATACCAAATGGGGCATTGTATTCTATAATGGGTCTAATGAGGGATGAGTACAGTGGGACAATGACCTCCTTTTTTCTGGATGAAAAGCCCTTCGTGATAAGGTGTGCCACATAGAAGTATTTCCTGACTGTTGTGGCGATGTGGTTATCGAAGGTGAGACCACTGTCCACCTGTGTCCCTAAGTCTCTTATCACACTTTCTGTGTTTAGTGTACTGCCACCTATATGGTAATTCATGGATACATGTTTTTTCCCAAAGGGGATAACAATACATTTCTTGGCATTGAGCTTGAGCCCATGGCTCTGGCACCAAGCATCTGTTTCTGTAAGGCCCTTTTGTAGAGTATCCACATCATTTGGGGATTCAATAATGGCTCCCAGTTTGCAGTCATCTGCAAACTTTGTTAGCCAGAGTCCCTTAGTGTTGACCTGTACTTCAGAGAAGTAGATGCCAAACAGCAGTGGCCCCAGGGCTGAACCCTGTGGTACTCCACTTGTCACTTGTCTGGAGCTGGATTTGGAGTCGGCTACTTTTACAGTGTGGGTTCTATCAGTAAGCCATTTAGCAACCCATTGGGTGACATAGGGATTAATGCCCAACTTAGTAAGTTTATCTATGATTCCAGAGTGGGGGGTGGTGTCAAAGGCCTTGGCAAGGTATAGATAGGCTGTGTGGACCACCTTACCCTTGTCCATGGCTCTGGAGACTGATTCAAAGAAGTCAATCAGGTTCAGGAGACAAGATCGACCCTTCACAAACCCAAACTGGGTGGGGTCCAGTGTTTGAAGGTTGCCAATGTCTTTGTTTATAAGTTCCATGATAATACGCTCCATGGCCTTGCAGATAAGGCTTGTCAGACTGATGGGATGGTAGTTTCCGGGATCCAAGGTGGATCCCCCTTGTGGATTGGGATAACTGTAGCTCTGCACCACTCAGTGGGCACGAAACCTGAGGTGAGGCTATGATTAAACATGACACTTAGGTGAGGTGCCAGTTCATATTGTAGTTCATGTAGTACACAGCCTGGGATGTCATCTGGTCCCATGGATGCTGTATTCTTGGCTTTAGAGAGTGCTTTTTGTACCTGTGTTGCCATTATTACTGGAATTTGGCAATCTTCCGGTATTGAGATGGGCCATTTAGGGGGTGAGAGGGGGGTGAAGTTGGCACTGAATCGATCTGCCAGGATATTGGCAATATCCTTCGGATCAGTATATTTAATGTCATTCTGTTTTAGCTCAGAGCAGATCTGAGCATTGCCATTTAGATTCTTGACATAGTTATAGAATGCTTTGTGGTTGTCTTTGGAATCTTTGGCAATTTTATTTTCGTAACTAGCTTTGGAGGATTTTATGAGGCATCTGAGTTTCTTACTGAGGCTAGTAAGGAGTTTTTGCATCCTGGGATTTTCCTCTTTTCTGCAAAAGTTTCTTCCTTTTGTTGTAAAGTTTGTTTATGGCAGGGGACCACCAGATTGGCTTCCTTTCTTTGGATGAGAGCATTTTGGTTCTATTTGGGATGGCACGATTCATGCATGAGTGGATGTGCTCAGACAGTGCCTTAGTGTAGGATTCAGCAGTTGAACTTTCAGTTCCGTCTGCATGGGTGTCATGAAGTTTGTCACTTCTGACTTGAGTAGCATGAAGTTGGCTTTGGAGAAGTTTTTATGGTGGTTTCTTTACTGGGGGGTGGGGGGTGGGATGTGGATGTTAAGGGTGATTAGCTTATGGTCAGACCTGACTAATGAGGGGGTGACCATAGGTATGGAGCATTGATTTCCCATGTTGGTAATGACCAGGTCTAGGATATTGGAGCCCCTGGTGGGACTATGGATTAGTTGATCCAGGGCATTGGAATTTATGAATTCCAAGAACCGTTGCGCAAAGGTGTTGGAACATGAGTAGTTTTTCCAGTTAATGACAGGGTAGTTAAAATCACCCAGTATTAGGGTGTTTGGTTCTATCTTAATATTTTCCAGTATGTTTAGAAAGGTGTAGTGAGAATCTTGGGGTATGGTGGGGGATCTGTAGCAAGCTACAATTTGGATTGCAGTCTTACCTAGTGTTAGTTGCACTTGGAGAATTTCAGACACATTGTGTTGGCCAACTAGCCTGGTGGTGTGAATATCCTTGGTGAATATTGACACTCCTCCACCTTTAGTGTTTCGGTCCTGGTTTGGTGGCCGAAAAGTGTGGTAAGAGTTGTAGCCTGGTATTGCAGGGGTGCTCTCTGGAGCCTTGAACCAGGTCTCAGTTACTGCACAGATATCGATGTTCTCCATTTTTAGGAGTGCCTCGATAAAACTAGAAAATTAGTTTTAAATCATGTAGTGATTTATCTTTGTGTTTATATATATCCCATATTGAACAATCTTTCAACCATGAGAAATCTTTGAGATTTAACATTCTATTATTCATTTTCATGTCTGGGTTCAGATGAATCGGTTGTAACAGAAAAAAGCTTTGTCCAGACTGAGAGATTTTAAGAGATCTTGTAAAATTTTAATTTTATGCTTTAGGATATAGCATAACTCTAAGTTTCTATAATTTGTTGTAAGTATGAAAGGTAGAGCTCTGATACTGATGCCCGTATTTAATACATGTCGATGCCACAACCTTACCCACGTAGGGGCCCATGGTCTTTGTCTGGGCAGAAGTTTGATATTTGGAAGATTCTGTTAATAGATATTATCTTGAAATATAGCTGCAAGTCTGGAAGGTTCAAGCCTCCTTTATCTTTGGGGTACGCTAATCTTGGATAGCTTATTCTAACTGCCTTTAGAAACCAGATAAATCTGACGAGTTCTTTATTTACTCTAAGAAAGAAAGAGTTAGGGATATTTGTCAAAGATGCATTAAGATGGTGTAGTAGTTTTGGAAAAATATTCATTTTAATAATGGCTACTCAAGATAACATAGATAATTTTAAATGTTTCCATCTATTTAAGTCTTGGGAGATATATGACCATGATTTAAGAAGATTTTCCTGTAATATAGATGGCTGTTCATGATCATAACATAACCCAAGTTATTTGCAGGAATAGCTCGTGTTAAAGGGGGAGCTTGGGAAGTAACTTTCTTTATGATTTAGGGGGTTAATAGGAAAGATATGGAATTTCTTTTGATTTATTTCCTAGTCTGATACCAATGAGTATTGTTGATGGTTGTGATTATTTTTTCCAAGTCAGTATTAGGGTGCTCAAAACGGTTTCAATTCATAATCTCAAAATGCTGAAATCTCGAATTTCAGCATTTCGAAACTATGAAGCCGAATCATTCACAATCCCAAAACCCACAATCACGAATCACACAATCACAAACATACATACACCATACACCAGATTACACACACACCATTCCAACCACAGCACACAAACCACACAACCCTGTGCTACATATAAGAAGGGGGGCAAGCCCCCCTGCACCCCCATGAGAGGGGCTGCACCCCTCACACCCCCCACCTATATATACCAACTCCGAGATCGCACATAACGAAAAAAAAAAACACCACGGCATTCTAGACTCGCTCACACACAAATACACATCACACATACGCAAACACCAACAAATCCAACACTCACACTCATACTTACACCTCCCTACCCTTACCCACACATACAACATACAAAAACACACAAACACTCACTCACTTTCAATTTCAGACACCATACCAGCCAAACACTTCACGTAACGTACTGGAAATACATAAGAGCGGATTCAAAATATTCAAATTTACTCTTATGCACTTTTGGCATTCTGCATTTTCATCTTCATGGTCTCGGAATGCTGAAATTCGAGATGTGGAGTAAGGTTATCCTAGAGGCATCCTGTTTATTTTCTATAATTCTTGCTAAAGCTCTAGATGGGGTTTGTGTCCACTCAGAGTATTTAGCAATAATTCTGAGCTCCTGCAAGGAGTAGCTAGAGTTGTGCAAGTCAGATAGTTTTTTTTTTTTTTGTGTTTTGATGATAGATTTTTCTAAGTCAGGGCTTTGTTTCACTTGGTAATTTGTATCAAGTTCTTTGAGTTTGGCCATTAATTTGTGTTCCTTGCTAACTTCTTGAGGTTTGCAGCTTTCTGAATTAAAATCCCTCTGAGTTTCACTTTACATGCAGCCCACTGAATATCATATGGTATTCAGAAGTCTCCATACATGCATCCAGTTCTGATAAGGTCTCAAGGATCTCCTGTTCCACCTCCGGTTTATATAATAGATTATTATTTAGGGTCAAATTAGGGCTCCTTATCCTATCTGTCAAAATGCTTGAGAGGTTTATTTTTAAAGTAATTTTCAAGTGATCTGAAAAGAATCTAGGTCCTGCCGTGTATTTTATTTCACCTTTAACAAAAGTTTCTGAGATAAGAAAAAAGTCCAGACATGACCAAGAATTATGACATTTTGAATAATATGTGTAGATATTATTTTTATGAATGTCTTCTCCAAATGAGATGGGGTCTATTAGGGTAAAATCAGAAATGAGTTCAGCCAGTGAGTGTGATGCTTGATCATTGTAGGAATTCGAACCATTCCTATGGTCTGTGTTTGGGTTGATAACTAAGTTCCAATCTCCCCCAATAATGTGATAGTGATCTGGGAATTTAACTAATATATTATTGATTTCCATCATGAAATCTTGCTGTTTTGTACACGGCCCATAAATATTTAGAAAAAGAATAGTTTTGCCAAGTGCTGAGTTTTGCATTATGAAATAGCACCATCTACCTTTTAGGTCTGCCTCATGATCCAAAACTTAGCCTTGGAATGTTTTTTATTTATGATTGCTACCCCTCTGGAGTTTGTACTATCTCCCAATGCAGTGATAAAGTTAACCTTCTTCCCATTTGTTTCATGTTTCCATTCTTCTCTAAGCATGTGTGTTTCTTGAATGAAGCAGATATTAGCCTCCGATTTCAGCATAAGGTGCATCAATAACTTTTTCTGATTATTAACATTTAATCCCCTCACGTTCCAAGAATCTACAGTCCACATTCTATTTATCTAGTGGTGTAATTCAAATGTTGTTTAACTAAACATATTTGTGTATCCACATCCGTTGTCCCATGCATTTTAATGAAAATTATGAGTTTATCCCAAAAGGTAGCACTAATCTCTTTCAAGTCTACCTCTGCGCCTAACCATGTCTCCACTATCCTTGAAAGAGTATGGAGTGTAAAGGTTGCAGAGTGTTCAAGATCCATATCATATGAATTCAACCTGAATGAGTAACCTAAAATCAGTACGTTATACAACTTTTTAAAGTCCCAACAATATTTACACCCTATATACAAAGCTATTCTAACCCTAAGATAAGCCATCCTAAACCCCATTTAAAAATCTCCACTGCTCTCAATATTTGTGGTGCCCACTGTGAGTCATATGGGGTAATCCTGGTAATCGCATGTGAGGGAACGCACATAAAGAGATATATCCAAATAGGCCTATGTAGTAGTATGAGGGACATGGTTTGCAGAGGATAATAGCAGTTAAAAGCCATGTTATTATAATTAAGCTTTGAATTGCCTCTAATGACGACTATGGGCCATCTACAAGATTAACAAATCATTTTGTTTGAATGAAACAGTCAATTCTATATATAAGGGTGAGCTTCAGGTATACATTTGTGTTCATTTATCATATCTATAGATATACTATGGTTTTATCTGGGCTATAACTAATATTAGTCTCCTATGCACTCTGAGATAAACTTAAGCTGAAGAAATAGGGTTGGGCTCGAGATATATTAAAAATCACATGCACCATTTCTTGTTTGTCGCCTTTTAAAGTCTGGTAGTGCAACTCCTTTTGTGTAAGCTTTTCAAAAAAAAAAAAAACTAGCAAGCATTTCAAGCAAACCAGAAACAGTATTTTCAGCATACTAGCATTATGTCACAATGACCCACAAAGAGCCCTGAAATCAATCAATAACATTGAAAGAAATTTAAATATTGCTTACTTGTTCATGTCAGACTCATGTATTTTTTAGAAAAGTCCATAACATCCAATATACATGAACTCTTGTTTAATTAACAAGTACTAACAATCCAGACACAACAGAATTATTTTCAAAGATTTAAACATTTGTATGATTGTAGAGTGCTCAATACATCTTTAAATTATAGAGTGCTCAAAAATTCTATAGAAACTGTATGTTGCTATATCTATAGCTGCAAGGCCCTATCATAAGAGGCATATATTGGGAATTAAACACTTGGAAGTTACTATCCAACCATTAAAAAATTACAAAAATCTGTTCTCCGCAACAATGACGAAAAAGGCATATTAGCCAAGTGAGAGGTCTAATAAACAAATCACAAGGCGAGCCAGTGTTATCATACCTTCTCTACTCCCCTTCAGCTGAAATGTAGATGATTTGTGAAAATAACTGGACTTACGTAAGCACATTACCAAATCCTAACCTTTATATAAAAAACAAACCACCACTCTACATAGAGAATACCTAACAGTAAAAAAAAAACCCGGTCCCTAATCAGCATCAGGAATACAGCAGAACAGTTATTTATATACTGTATAATAGCAGACTACCGAAAACGAGAAGTCCCTCTTGCACTCTGATGTGAAAAACTCCACTAATGTCTTTTTTTAAAAGGCCACCACTACTGATTTAAAACTATCTGCTTTATAACAACAGTAAAACTTAATTGCCCTATCTCGCCCCCATTCTAATTCAGGCATGTAGTAAAATATAGAGAGTTACTAAGTTAGCTGAGAGGAGCTCTTGAAAACTGGAAAAGAAAAAAAAAACATAAAAACAAGTAATCATGCTTTTACAAGACTATTGCATCTCACACTTAGTCCACTGCTGACATAATCGCAGAGAGGGATAGGCTATTGAAGTCCTTATACTTTGAGTGCTTAAGTCCATCTTTGGGTATATTTTTATAATGTCAACATTAGACTTCTTACATATCAATGAAGGAGTTGGCCAAGCCCCATAATGCAATAGAAGCAGTGTTGCAGGAAGTTGTTACCTAATAAGGGCTCTAACATACAACCGAAAATGATACTTTAGTTTCTATGTTAATAGCAAACATACATCTGTACCTGTCATTGTCAGAAAATACACACAATATAAGATAGCAGGATATATCAGACTAAGCAACCTAGATTAAGATGTATGTATTTTTATATAAACTAGACAGTAATACAGAATCTTGTACTGGAGTGGGAGTGTGTCATGCTTCCAGCGCACTAACAAATGCCTTAATAAATGCAGTTTTTGCTTCTTTTGGTGTGTCCACAGAGTATTTGACTTCTTTATTGTAGAAGATCAGGGTATTTGGAAAGCGCATCTGGAATTAAATTTTCTCTTAATAAGGTCTGCACAAAAGGGTGAGAGTTTTTGATGTCTCTCTTTTATCGCAAGAGGAAGATGCTGTGATAAGGATATTTTGCAACCATTCCAAGTTAACTGTTTTTGTTTTTTTGCCACCATTAGGATCTTTTGTACATCTTGAAAGTTTAGTAGCTTAACATATATTATCCTTGGGGTGGTTGATATTTGCTTTCTCTGCAACGCATGGTGAGCTCTCTCTATAACGATCTCTCTGGATCCAGCACTGGGAAGTAGTAAGGAGTCGAATATTTGTTTGGCTATTCCATCTGAGTGTGATCATAACTCTCAGGTACGCCTTTTATCAGAATGTTGTTTCAAAGACTCCTAGCTTCTAAGTCTAGTAGTTTCAGTTGAATCGCTGCAAGTTCAGCATTTTTGGCGCTCATTTCTTGTTTCAGTAAGTCCAGCTTGTGCTCATTGATAGCTTCCATGTGGTCCATTTGTTTTGCAATTTGATTAATTGTAGATCCAAAGTTTGTTAGTTGTTCAGAGAAGCCCTGCATTGTAAATTGAAGAGGCAAGAGGGCTAATTTGAGCTCATCCATTTGGATGTTATTTTCCGATTTCTGTTTTGTGTTAGTTTTAGGAGGGTCTTGTTGATGGTTACCTTCTGCCTTTTGGAAATCACATCTTTATCAGGAGAAGCAATCACAGATAATTTAGTTTTTGATGTTTGAGAGTCCATACTTTCTGGTTCCTTAGACATTTTGGTATAGATATTCAGAGTAGATAATGACTTTCGTCTGCAAGGATATAGACTTCAGGCCTGGAGAATTCCACATGGTGCAGTGCTTCTTGGAATAAAAGATGATTATTTAGTCAGGTTACTCCAGATGCTCAAGGAAATGCCCACAATAGATAAGGTTGAAGTTAAGCAGCAGTTTTTAACTGTTTAAGCTGAGTGGTGTGAGCTTTTATATTAGTTTTAGGTATTAAGGAGCTGGAGCTCTGTGAAGAGGGTGTTTATCAGGCGACCACCATCTTGAAATCCTCATCCAACCTGCCCTTCAGTTGTTTGCAAATGCATACCATATTATTGCCAGTTAATATCTTCACACATTTTAAGGCCAATGATATAGCATGGCTCACAGACTGCATGTCTCAGAGTACTGGCTAGATAACTAATGAATGATCAGAAAACATAGAAAGGTAAGACAAAGCTGTATATTTGCAAGCAATAATCATAACAGGTTGTGTGATCACTAAATGCACTATGTCCAAATATAATAATAAATCTGGAAATAATTTATAGTTTGATATCAGTGTACATGCTGTTGCAGCTGGCTGTGTGAAGAATGACTTCAGTTATTTGCTGCAAAACTGTTTGTGTGGCAAAGAGGGATAAGGTACCCATGGGTCTATATTATATTATCGAAAGCCGACAATATCAAAGCTTGTATTGTCAACACAAGAATAGCAAAAGCACAGATCGAACATGTAAATGGAAATCTCCATAAGGGGAGATCCAGTTACTGCAATGTAGTGCAGTCTCAGAGTTGGTATATTTAAGTAGTGGGAGGAGTGGGGTGCAGGGAGGCTTGCCCCCCTGCTTAAACCCGTTAGGGTACTTTTTTCTTTTTTTTATTGTTTTTATAAGTTCAATGTTTGAAGACATCGACCATATGGTGTCGACCATATGGTGTTTGATGTTTTCAACCATCGATCTTATAATATGGACCCGGTACCCATCCTGTTTTCTGAAGGTGCATTGGAGTGAGAGTTGAAATCCAGACCTATGTAGATATATCTCAAGTATCAAAAACCAAAAGCAGTATCCACGATAGAAGGCTCCAACCAGTAAATTTAAAACAAAATTGTCCAAGTTTATTTCGAACACACACAGAAATACTTGTATAACATAAACGCCTTCACCATACATCCATTTGCGTTTTTGTCATGAAAATGACTTCATCAGATGACCAGCATACCCTAAAGCATTTAATTTATACTAAAATACATCATTTTCTACCAATAAAATTTCACCATTAATTAATTAATTAAATATCTTGTTGTGTGAATCCTTTTTTAAAAAAATATATATATATATATATATATATATATATATGTAAACTCCATTTCAATTAAATATTATTAAATATATTTTATTAAATATAATATTATAAATATATTCAATTAAAAACAACCATTGTTTAAAACATCAATTAAAATTAAAACATTTAAAACCATTTATATTGCTTGAAGGGAAATAATGTATCTCATTCACATGAGTTTAATTTAACAGTGCCCTCTCCTGACCAAACATGTTTATTACATTCAAAGTTTTGCAGCTCTCATTTTTAGTAGAGGTACTATGGAAATACAATCATTCAAACCCGGTGTTTTATCAGCTTCTAAAGTGATCTGCCACCACAGTTCCCTAAATTCAATTTTTTCTTCCCATAATCCCCCTCTATTATCACTTTTAACCTGTTCTACAACTAAGAATTTGTACTTGTAGTCAGGACAAACTTTAGTGTGCTTAAATAAAGCATTACTTTCTTTCCCTACTGAGATATCATAAACGTATTCGTAAATCCTTCCTTTTAATTTCCTCTCAGTCTTTCCTATATAAAACGAACCACATTTTTCACAAATGGCTAAATATATTAAACCTTTAGATTCACAGTTGTAAAATTCTCCACTGTTTACATATCTTCCTCTGCTTTCTAAAAAATATTCTATCATTGTTAATAATGTATGAACACTGGGTACAATGCCCACATTTGTATGTACCTATTCTGTTTCTCTTTTTTTCTGTCTTGTTTCTATTACTACTATTCTCTATTATAGATCTTATATTTTGTGAATTTTTAAAAGTTACTTTCTGTGGTATAGTAGCTAAATTTTCGATGTCAGTCAAGGCTATGAATTTCCCCCATTCTTTTAAAAATATTTTTTTGACTATATTATTCAGTCCATTATATTCAAGCACCAATGTTTGCTGATATTCTTCTCTTTCTTGCTTATTATTACTATCTGTTTCTTTACTAGCATCCCTCTTTTTGTATATGGGGCAAAATTTATCATATCTCCCTTTTTCCACCTCCTGTCTTATTTGTGTGATAAATGCTAATGGGTAAATTCTCTCTAGAAACATTTTTTCTAAGAGATCACATTCCTTTTTAAAATCAATATCAGAGCTTGTCATTCTACTTCCTCGAACAAACTGTCCCTTCACTATGTTTCTTTTGCAGTGAAAGGGGTGGGCATTCTCAAAATGTAGATAGGAATTACAGAAAGTATCTTTTCTAAATATTCTAGTTCTTAGTTCATGTCCTTCTTTGTATACTTCCACATCCAAATAATATACATTAGATTCAGAAATATTATGTGTAAATTTTAGGAAGTTAGTAGTATTTTCCATATATTCTAAAAATTCTGTGAATTTTTCTTTTCCAGCTGTCCACAAAATTAAAATATCATCCAGGAACCTTCTATATATCTTCCAACAATTCTTGAATTCTGAATTAAATATATATTTTTCTTCCCAATAAGCAAATATTAAATTAGCATATGTAGGGGCACAAGCCGCACCCATTGCTACCCCTTGTTTTTGCTGATAAAATTCCCCATTGAAATAAATAAAGTTATTCTTCAAAACTAATTCCATTAGCCAAGTACTTATTAATTTCTCATTTTGTGTTAATACTACATCTTCATAAACAATTTCCTCAAACATTTTTGTCCCTTCATTGTACGGAATGCAGGAAAATAAATCAATAATGTCTATTGTTACAAGCAATAACTGATCATTAACAGGACTATTAGGTAATTCCATCAATAAGTCCCAAGAGTCTTTCAAAATACATTTCCTTTTCATCCAAACACTTTTTAATTTTTTATCTATAAATTTGGCTAAAGGATACGTTTTTGAACCTTCTGCCGAAACTATCGGTCTAAAAGGTGGGTCCTCTTCATTTTCGTGGATATTAGGTATACCAAATATCGTGGGTGTTCTAGGTTTGTCCACTTTCAAATACTTGAAAGTATTATAGTCTATAATTTCTTCATCAAGCATATCCTGTAAAATAACATCTATTTTGTTATAGGCTATATTCATTTCATTTAAAGATACTATTGAGTATCTGACCTCATTCCATAGTATAGTGTTAATTTTACCTTCGTATAGAATACTATCCATAATGACTAACCCACCTCCTTTATCAGGTTTCATCACTCTAATTTTACTATTATTTTTTATTTCATACAGCAAATCACTTTCTTTCTTGCTTAAGTTTGGGTTGTACCATATTTTATTTACCTGTTTCCTCACTTCAGATTCTATAATTTTCTCTACATTTTTTAATTGGGGATGTAACGGGGGGTTGTATATACTTTTCCATTTCAATTCTGTCTTAAATTGAACTTTATTATTATTGGGGAACATAATATGTAAGTTTACTTTTCTTAAAGAACTTTTTATATCTAATATACTACCTGTTATGTCACCTTTCCTTTTAGGTATATATTTTAGGCCCCTAGAAAATAAATAAAAATGTTCTTTCTCTAAAACTAATTCACTAAAATTATAAATTGTAAAGTTATTATACACATATTTATGCCTATCCTTTACTATTTCGTTGTCAACATGTGTGATGGGGTGGGGATTCAATAAAATTTCCCCCTCCCCCTTCTCCCCCCTGGAAAATTTTGCTGTTGAGGGCCCTGTTTGCTTTTCAGTCTTTCAGATCTCCTTAAAGGTGGGAATTCTATATCATAGTCTTGTCCATCCTCATCATAGAAACATGGTTCGCCATCATTTACGTTGAAATTATTTTCTCTATCATTATATTTGTGTCCATCAACATAGTTATTATATCTTTTGTTAGGTATAGGGTAACATGTATTATTCTCATATTCATTAATATCCCTCTCAAGTTTTCTAATTTTCCTACTTATTAAATCTTCACATTTTATATCAATATCCTTCCTAATATTGTAATATTTTTCCTTTTCTTCTCTAATTGAAAAAATCAAATCATCTTTGATATGCTGGTCCAATTCATCAATATCTTTCTGTAAAGCTTCTTGGCTTTTTGTGTTATCTTTTATAATCAACTTCAAAACATCAATACCACATTTATTAAACACATCTAAAAGTTCTTTATAAAAATCAGTACCAATAACCATATTATTCGGGAACTTATAAACATGTAATCCCTTAGGAGCAATGTCTCTGGTAATACATTCTTTTAAATACTCATTCTCTATACTCAATACTTTAAATTTGTGCATTAATTTAGACAATTTATCAACTTTATTTTTATAAGAATCATTCAAACCTTCTCTTTTCTTGTTACAGTCCCATTTAAACACATATTTGCCTTTTAGCCAGTCGGAAGTCTCTTTATGCATGGTAGTTAACACAGTACCTGAATGACAGCCACGCTCTTCACGAAAAACATTATTGTTTCCATTTGGGCCATTTCTTGCTTCCAGATTGTGAAAAATCATCGGAGTATTAGCAGCATCAAAAGTACCTTCAATTCCTCCAGTATTAGTTCCACCAAGGTCGGCGGCTTCAGAATTTACGCCAATAAGCTCCCCTTGCTCCCGGTTGTTTTTTCCACTTCTAGCGTTTAAACCTTCGGTTCTTGTCACTCGCGTTTGAATGTTGACGCTGCTAGACTCTATAAACGACTGGCTAATGGGTGTAAGAAGTTCCACTAAGGCTGTTAACTGGCCAATGAGCTTCCTTACTTGCCCTGCTTCGTCCTGCCTCCTAGAATCAGGAAGTGGTGAACTATCCATCGTGAATCCACCAATGTAGACCAAGAAAATACGAAAAAAATGGAAAATACTGCCAATAATCACCAAAACCAAAAATCAAAAGCAGTATCCACGATAGAAGGCTGCAACCAGTAAATTTAAAACAAAATTGTCCAAGTTTATTTCGAACACACACAGAAATACTTGTATAACATAAACGCCTTCACCATACATCCATTTGCGTTTTCGTCATGAAAATGACTTCATCAGATGACCAGCATACCCTAAAGCATTTAATTTGTACTAAAATACATCATTTTCTACCAATAAAAATTCACCATTAATTAATTAATTAAATATCTTGTTGTTTGAATCCTTTTTAAAAAAAAATATATATATATATATGTAAACTCCATTTCAATTAAATATTATTAAATGTATTAAATATATTTTATTAAATATAATATTATAAATATATTCAATTAAAAACAACCATTGTTTAAAACATAAATTAAAATTAAAACTTTTAAAACCATTTATATTGCTTGAAGGGAAATAATGTATCTCATTCACATGAGTTTAATCTAACAGTGCCCTCTCCTGACCAAACATGTTTATTACATTCAAGGTTTTGCAGCTCTCATTTTTAGTAGAGGTGCTATGAAAATACAATCATTCAAACCCGGTGTTTTATCAGCTTCTAAAGTAATCTGCCACCACAGTTCTCTAAATTCAATTTTTTCTTCCCATAATCCCCCTCTATTATCACTTTTAACCTGTTCTACAACTAAGAATTTGTACTTGTAGTCAGGGCAAACTTTAGTGTGCTTAAATAAAGCATTACTTTCTTTCCCTACTGAGATATCATAAACATGTTCGTAAATCCTTCCTTTTAATTTCCTTTCAGTCTTTCCTATATAAAACGAACCACATTTTTCACAAATGGCTAAATATATTAAACCTTTAGATTCACAGTTGTAAAATTCTCCACTGTTTACATATCTTCCTCTGCTTTCTAAAAATATTCTATCATTGTTAATAATGTATGAACACTGGGTACAATGCCCACATTTGTATGTACCTATTCTGTTTCTCTTTTTTTCTGTCTTGTTTCTATTACTACTATTCTCAATTATAGATCTTATATTTTGTGAATTTTTAAAAGTTACTTTCTGTGGTATAGTAGCTAAATTTTTGATGTCAGTCAAGGCTATGAATTTCCCCCATTCTTTTAAAAATATTTTTTTGACTATATTATTCAGTCCATCATATTCAAGCACCAACGTTTGCTGATATTCTTCTCTTTTTTGCTTATTATTACTATCTGTTTCTTTACTAGCATCCCTCTTTTTGGATATGGGGCAAAATTTATCATATCTCCCTTTTTCCACCTCCTGTCTTATTCGTGTGATAAATGCTAATGGGTAACTTCTCTCTAGAAACATTTTTCTAAGAGATCACATTCCTTTTTAAAATCAATATCAGAGCTTGTCATTCTACTTCCTCGAACAAACTGTCCCTTCACTATGTTTCTTTTGCAGTGAAAGGGGTGGGCACTCTCAAAATGTAGATAGGAATTACAGAAAGTATCTTTTCTAAATATTCTAGTTCTTAGTTCATGTCCTTCTTTGTATACTTCCACATCCAAATAATATACATTAGATTTGGAAATATTATGTGTAAATTTTAGGAAGTTAGTAGTATTTTCCATATATTCTAAAAATTCTGTGAATTTTTCTTTTCCAGCTGTCAACAAAATAAAAATATCATCCAGGAACTTCTATATATCTTCCAACAATTCTTGAATTCTGAATTAAATATATATTTTTCTTCCCAATAAGCAAGTATTAAATTAGCATATGTAGGGGCGCTAGCCGCACCCATTGCTACCCCCTGTTTTTGCTGATAAAATTCCCCATTGAAATAAATAAAGTTATTCTTCAAAACTAATTCCATTAGCCAAGTACTTATTAATTTCTCATTTTGTGTTAATACTACATCTTCATAAACAATTTCCTCAAACATTTTTGTCCCTTCATTGTACGGAATGCAGGAAAATAAATCAATAATGTCTATTGTTACAAACAATAATTGATCATTAAAAGGACTATCAGGTAATTCCATCAATAAGTCCCAAGAGTCTTTCAAAATACATTTCCTTTTCATCCAAACACTTTTTAATTTTTTATCTATAAATTTGGCTAAAGGATACGTTTTTGAACCTTCTGCCGAAACTATCGGTCAAAAAGGTGGGTCCTCTTCATTTTTATGGATTTTAGGTATGCCAAATATTGTGGGTGTTCTAGGTTTATCCACTTTCAAATACTTGAAAGTATTGTAGTCTATAATTTCTTCATCAAGCATATCCTGTAAAATAACATCTATTTTGTTATAGGCTATATTAATTTCATTTAAAGATACTATTGAGTATCTGACCTCATTCCATAGGATAGTGTTCATTTTACCTTCGTATAGAATACTATCCATAATGACTAACCCACCTCCTTTATCAGGTTTCATCACTCTAATTTTACTATTATTTTTTATTTCATACAGCAAATCACTTTCTTTCTTGCTTAAGTTTGGGTTGTACCATATTTTATTTACCTGAAAATACGAAAAAAATGGAAAATACTGCCAATAATCACCAAAACCAAATACCAAAAGCAGTATCCATGATAGAAGGCTCCAACCAGTAAATTTAAAACAAAATTGTCCAAGTTTATTTCGAACACACATAGAAATACTTGTATAACATAAACGCCTTCACCATACATCCATTTGCATTTTTGTCATGAAAATGACTTCATCAGATGACCAGCATACCCTAAAGCATTTAATTTATACTAAAATACATCATTTTCTACCAATAAAAATTCACAATTAATTAATTAAATATCTTGTTGTATGAATCATTTTAAAAAAATATATATATATATATATATGTAAACTCCATTTCAATTAAATATTATTAAATGTATTAAATATATTTTATTAAATATAATATTATAAATATATTCAATTAAAAACAACCATTGTTTAAAACATCAATTAAAATTAAAACATTTAAAACCATTTATATTGCTTGAAGGGGAATAATGTATCTCATTCACATGAGTTTAATCTAACAGTGCCCTCTCCTGACCAAACATGTTTATTACATTCAAAGTTTTGCAGCTCTCATTTTTAGTAGAGGTACTATGGAAATACAATCATTCAAACCCGGTGTTTTATCAGCTTCTAAAGTGATCTGCCACCACAGTTCTCTAAATTCAATTTTTTCTTCCCATAATCCCCCTCTATTATCACTTTTAACCTGTTCTACAACTAAGAATTTGTACTTGTAGTCAGGACAAACTTTAGTGTGCTTAAATAAAGCATTACTTTCTTTCCCTACTGAGATATGAACATGTTCGTAAATCCTTCCTTTTAATTTCCTTTCAGTCTTTCCTATATAAAACGAACCACATTTTTCACAAATGGCTAAATATAATAAACCTTTAGAATCACAGTTGTAAAATTCTCCACTGTTTACATATCTTCCTCTGCTTTCTAAAAATATTCTATCATTGTTAATAATGTATGAACACTGGGAACAATGCCCACATTTGTATGTACCTATTCTGTTTCTCTTTTTTTCTGTCTTGTTTCTATTACTACTATTCTCAATTATAGGTCTTATATTTTGTGAATTTTTAAAAGTTACTTTCTGTGGTATAGTAGCTACATTTTCGATGTCAGTCAAGGCTATGAATTTCCCCCATTCTTTTAAAAATATTTTTTTGACTATATTATTCAGTCCATTATATTCAAGCATACTAACATTTACTATCTGTTTCTTTACTAGCATCCCTCTTTTTGGATATGGGGCAAAATTTATCATATCTCCCTTTTTCCACCTCCTGTCTTGTTTGTGTGATAAATGCTAATGGGTAACTTCTCTCTAGAAACATTTTTTTCTAAGAGATCACATTCCTTTTTAAAATCAATATCAGAGCTTGTCATTTTACTTCCTCAAACAAACTGTCCCTTCACTATGTTTCTTTTGCAGTGAAAGGGGTGGGCACTCTCAAAATGTAGATAGGAATTACAGAAAGTATCTTTTCTAAATATTCTAGTTCTTAGTTCATGTCCTTCTTTGTATACTTCCACATCCAAATAATATACATTAGATTCGAAAATATTATGTGTAAATTTTAGAAAGTTAGTAGTATTTTCCATATATTCTAAAAATTCTGTAATTTTTTCTTTTCCAGCTGCCCACAAAATTAAAATATCATCCAGGAACCTTCTATATATCTTCCAACAATTCTTGAATTCTGAATTAAATATATATTTTTCTTCCCAATAAGCAAGTGTTAAATTAGCATATGTAGGGGCGCAAGCCACACCCATTGCTACCCCCTGTTTTTGCTGATAAAATTCCCCATTGAAATAGATAAAGTTATTCTTCAAAACTAATTCCATTAGCCAAGTACTTATTAATTTCTCATTTTGTGTTAATACTACATCTTCATAAACAATTTCCTCAAACATTTTTGTCCCTTCATTGTACGGAATGCAGGAAAATAAATCAATAATGTCTATTGTTACAAACAATAATTGATCATTAACAGGACTATCAGGTAATTCCATCAATAAGTCCCAAGAGTCTTTCAAAATACATTTCCTTTTCATCCAAACACTTTTTAATTTTTTATCTATAAATTTGGCTAAAGGATACGTTTTTGAACCTTCTGCCGAAACTATCGGTCTAAAAGGTGGGTCCTCTTCATTTTTGTGGATATTAGGTATACCAAATATCATGGGTTTTCTAGGTTTATCCACTTTCAAATACTTGAAAGTATTATAGTCTATAATTTCTTCATCAAGCATATCCTGTAAAATAACATCTATTTTGTTATAGGCTATATTCATTTCATTTAAAGATACTATTGAGTATCTGACCTCATTCCATAGGATAGTGTTCATTTTACCTTCGTATAGAATACTATCCATAATGACTAACCGACCTCCTTTATCAGGTTTCATCACTCTAATTTTACTATTATTTTTTTATTTCATACAGCAAATCACTTTCTTTCTTGCTTAAGTTTGGGTTGTACCATATTTTATTTACCTGAAAATACGAAAAAAATGGAAAATACTGCCAATAATCACCAAAACCATAAACCAAAAGCAGTATCCACGATAGAAGGCTCCAACCAGTAAATTTAAAACAAAATTGTCCAAGTTTATTTCGAACACACACAGAAATACTTGTCTAACATAAACGCCTTCACCATACATCCATTTGCGTTTTCGTCATGAAAATGACTTCATCAGATGACCAGCATACCCTAAAGCATTTAATTTACACTAAAATACATCATTTTCTACAACTTGGAAGCAAGAAATGGCCCAAATGGAAACAATAATGTTTTTCGCGAAGAGCGTGGCTGTCATTCAGGTACTGTGTTAACTACCATGCATAAAGAGACTTCTGACTGGCTAAAAGGCAAATATGTGTTTAAATGGGACTGTAACAAGAAAAGAGAAGGTTTGAATGATTCTTATAAAAATAAAGTTGATAAATTGTCTAAATTAATGCACAAATTTAAAGTATTGAGTATAGAGAATGAGTATTTAAAAGAATGTATTACCAGAGACATTGTTCCTAAGGGATTACGTGTTTATAAGTTCCTGAATAATGTGGTTATTGGTACTGATTTTCATAAAGAACTTTTAGATGTGTTTAATAAATGTGGTATTGATGTTTTGAAGTTGATTATAAAAGATAACACAAAAAGCCAAGAAGCTTTACAGAAAGATATTGATGAATTGGACCAGCATATCAAAGATGATTTGATTTTTTCAATTAGAGAAGAAAAGGAAAAATATTACAATATTAGGAAGGATATTGATATAAAATGTGAAGATTTAATAAGTAGGAAAATTAGAAAACTTGAGAGGGATATTAATGAATATGAGAATAATACATGTTACCTTATACCTAACAAAAGATATAATAACTATGTTGATGGACACAAATATAATGATAGAGAAAATAATTTCAACGTAAATGATGGTGAACCATGTTTCTATGATGAGGATGGACAAGACTATGATATAGAATTCCCACCTTTAAGGAGATCTGAAAGACTGAAAAACAAACAGGGCCCTCAACAGCAAAATTTTCCAGGGGGGGGGAGAAGGGGGAGGGGGAAATTTTATTGAATCCCCACCCCACAACACATGTTGACAACGAAATAGTAAAGGATAGGCATAAATATGTGTATAATAACTTTACAATTTATAATTGATTTTAAAAAGGAATGTGATCTCTTAGAAAAAATGTTTCTAGAGAGAAGTTACCCTTTAGCATTTATCACACAAATAAGACAGGAGGTGGAAAAAGGGAGATATGATAAATTTTGCCCCATATACAAAAAGAGGGATGCTAGTAAAGAAACAGATAGTAATAATAAGCAAGAAAGAGACGAATATCAGCAAACATTGGTGCTTGAATATAATGGACTGAATAATATAGTCAAAAAAATATTTTTAAAAGAATGGGGGAAATTCATAGCCTTGACTGACATCGGAAATTTAGCTACTATACCACAGAAAGTAACTTTTAAAAATTCACAAAATATAAGATCTATAATAGAGAATAGTAGTAATAGAAACAAGACAGAAAAAAAGAGAAACAGAATAGGTACATACAAATGTGGGCATTGTACCCAGTGTTCATACATTATTAACAATGATAGAATATTTTTAGAAAGCAGAGGAAGATATGTAAACAGTGGAGAATTTTACAACTGTGAATCTAAAGGTTTAATATATTTAGCCATTTGTGAAAAATGTGGTTCGTTTTATATAGGAAAGACTGAAAGGAAATTAAAAGGAAGGATTTACAGACATGTTTATGATATCTCAGTAGGGAAAGAAAGTAAGGCTTTATTTAAGCACACTAAAGTTTGTCCAGACTACGAGTACAAATTCTTAGTTGTAGAACAGGTTAAAAGTGATAATGGAGGGGGATTATGGGAAGAAAAAATTGAATTTAGAGAACTGTGGTGGCAGATCACTTTAGAAGCTGATAAAACACCGGGTTTGAATGATTGTATTTCCATAGTACCTCTACTAAAAATGAGAGCTGCAAAACTTTGAATGTAATAAACATGTATGGTCAGGAGAGGGCACTGTTAGATTAAACTCATGTGAATGAGATACATTATTTCTCTTCAAGCAATATAAATGGTTTTAAATGTTTTAATTTTAATTGATGTTTTAAACAATGGTTGTTTTTAATTGAATATATTTATAATATTATATTTAATAAAATATATTGAATACATTTAATAATATTTAATTGAAATGGAGTTTACATATATATATATATATATATATATATATATATATATATATATATATTTTTTTTTTTTTTTTTTAAAAAGGATTCACACAACAATATATTTAATTAATTAATTAATGGTGATTTTTTTATTGGTAGAAAATGATGTATTTTAGTATAAATTAAATGCTTTAGGGTATGCTGGTAATCTGATGAAGTCATTTTCATGACGAAAACGCAAATGGATGTATGGTGAAGGCGTTTATGTTATACAAGTATTTCTGTGTGTGTTCGAAATAAACTTGGACAATTTTGTTTTAAATTTACTGGTTGGAGCCTTCTATCGTGGATACTGCTTTTGTTTTTTGGTTTTGGTGATTATTGGCAGTATTTTCATTTTTTTCGTATTTTCAGGTAAATAAAATATGGTACAACCCAAACTTAAGCAAGAAAGAAAGTGATTTGCTGTATGAAATAAAAAATAGTAGTAAAATTAGAGTGATGAAACCTGATAAAGGAGGTGGGTTAGTCATTATGGATAGTATTCTATACGAAGGTAAAATGAACACTATCCTATATTTTCTATATCTCAAGTATACTAACATTTTCTACTGTGTATGTCATAGATTGCTTATCCTCATTTCAACTATTTCTCCCTTTTTTAAATTTATTATTTTCTTTTATACTAAATACTACTAAAAATCTGATAGAAAAAACACAATTTGCCAACATATGAAGAAGAGGTTGGATGGTAATGAAACAGAACCTGAGAACTGTGCACTGCTAACTTGCATTTCCAGTCTTGACAGGCCTACATGTAACACTTTGTAACTGTAACCTGACATGCCCACCTGTAAGTATTCACAGTTGCTATCCCATAAACACAATCATTGAGGGGGTGCCTGCACTATGTTTACACCCCTACACAGATCCAGTTTTTTGGGATTCAGCAAATCTAATGAGTTCAGACCTCATCTGCATCTTCACCGTGCTGACAGCCCTGAATCTACACTGTTGGCAACTGTGTAGCTAGGGAAACTGAAGGGGAGTTGAATGTTGAACAGAGAAGGGAAAATATTACTTTGGGATACATCTGCACAGAAGAGTACTGCTTTTTAGATGAATAAACCTGCATTTCATCAGCTACATATCGCATATGCTGACATGTAACTATGGATAGTCCATTTAATGTTTTTATATTTATTGTGATTAGCACACACTTACACCTTTAACTGCCTGCATCATACCTCTCAACTGTACAAATTTTCACAGAATGTCTAGATTTTTGTTTCATATTTTTGGTCCATTTTTCATAAAACTGTGATTTTCTGGAAAAACATTGCCAAGTCATTAAAGATTGATGTCAGAAAATAATGACAGACCTTTGAGTTTCAGATTTCATACCCTTCAGAAAATTCATGCTAACACAAAGCTTATGTGGATAGGGAACTTATGTGGATAGTGACCTAACTTTAGACCAACATGTGTCCATTATTGTAAGAAAGTCCTTTGATGTTGCACAGCTTATAAACAAAGGGATTTTATCTAGATTTACGGATGTCATTGTCCCACTTTACTCAGCCCTCATTAGGCCAGAGTCATTGAATATAATGCCCCATCTTGACATGTACTTGCCCAGACACATGCAACAACTGGAACACCCACAGAGATAACTTACCAAAAGGATACAAGGCCTAAACAACACATCCTACATGGACTGACTCAAAGACCTGTCACTATATTCACTATCTTACAGAATGGTAAGAGATGACCAGTGTTTGGTATACAAGGTATCCTCTGACCCATTACTGATGGATTTACTGCATATCAGCAAGTCAGATGGCATTAGAAACATTCATTCTAGAAATCTAATGTCTTCTGCAACATCAACAGAACAGTTTGGGAGGATATGTATATCTCACAGATGATTCTGCTGCTATGGAACAGACTTGCCATCCATAAAAAGCAAAGTTCATCCATGTTCGTATTCAAACGCAATTTAGATCTATGGATGGAAAACAGAAAATTTACCCAAGGACTGCCCCCTGTACAACTAATGGACAAAGTCAGCTCCTAAATTCTTTATCCCATGGATGGGTCCCCTCAAATTATCTATGGATGATGCCAGTTACTCTTATTATGGGTAATATATAATTATCAACCATGGGATGAGTAAGGCCAATCTATAACTAAATGGGTATTTTATTTTGAGCACAAAAGGAAACTGTCTAGGCTTAAAATGGCCTAAAAGGGTGGCTAGGGTAGTACATACCTATGAACCCATGAACCTGTGAACATCCAACTCAGGTAACCTTCCTCCTAGTAAGAAAAGGGCGTCAGTGTAAAAATCAGATATTGCAAAATCATCCAACGTGAAGCAGTCAGCCCATAGCATAAACCAATGATGGTCAAACTCAACTGCAAGCAGTGGCTAGAGGAAGCTCTAATGTCAACAGAGACTAAGCTGAAGACTTGAAAGTCGACTGTAGTGAAAGTACGAGAGTTCAAAGAAATACTCACGGCTTTAGCAGGAAGTACAGGAAATAGGAGGAATCAAAGAAGAATGGCAGCATCTCAAAAGAGTATGTGTGAAGATTATAAAACAGATTTACAGCTGAGCCAGTTACAGAAATAAGATACATAAGGAGAGCTGATGGTAGAATGCAAAAGTCCAGACAGCTATCAAAAGAAAGAAGGAGTGTGGGAAAAATGAGAGATAAAATAGACGTACCAGGCTAAAAAGGATTACAGGTTGGCTAGCAAAGAGGCTAAATGCACACATGCCTATAGGTAATTTACTTACTCACTAATTCACCTGTCTACATGTCTATGAGATGTTAAAGGAAAACAGATACTTTGATGAAATTCCACATGGGCATACTGAGAAAATGCAGACTGCAGTCAGAAGGTACCTCAACCAAGAGCTAAACTAAATAACATTTACCCTAATGATACAGTCTGTATGCCCTGATAACAGGGCAGAATAAATCCATGTATGTCATTTCAGAATGCATATGTTTTTATGTATAGCCTATGTGCATCATCAAAGCATTTAAACTGACCTGTGTGCATCAACCCCTCAACAAATTAGAAATGCTTCTGTAACATGTTATCTTAGCTCCATTAAACAAAAGAAAAAGTCAGGGCTAAACATACTGCAAGAACTAAAAATATATGCTAAAGTCCACAAAAGTAAAACTACCACCATCTAACCTGAACGCATGCAACCAAAATCCATTTCTTTTCTCATTTTAGCAAAACTAAATTTAATTAAATAAAATAAAAATAATACTAAAAATAATCACAACTAGTCTATAAAAAAGGCATTAACCATAAAACAAACCTGATTCTAAATAACAAAACTAAATAACACGAAACCAGCTAAAATGGATAACTTAATATAAAATTAACATAGTGTAGCATAACCCTCACTGTACACTACTTAAATAATATCACATATTGACATAACAGCATTAAAACTAGAGCAATAAATCAACATGAAAAGCACATGTATATATAAACCTAAAGAAATTATATAAAGTCTTCTTCAATATAGAATCCGCACAAATAAGCAATTACTGCCCCCTCCACCAATATGAAAAAGAGACTAATTCAGATTAAAAATTGGTAAAAAATGAGGAATGTAAAATGTTGGGTTCAGTTCACATGATATTTGAAACATCTGATAATGTAAGATTAGAGAAGTCAATCTCCTGAGTCATGGCTTTCCCACTCATTACTCTTGTTCCCTAATCTTACACTACCAAACAGTTCACAGATCATAATCACACTCCAGACCTCCACATGATCCATATCAGTCTACTTTTAAATTTTAAACTTTCAAAATGCCAGATTTCTTATGGTGGAGACAATAAGATCAATGTTTTGAAACTTCAAAATTTAAATAAAAAAAAAATGTTTTTGTTTTTGCAGGGGGGTAAGCACCCTGCACCCCCACACCCCCTGCTAATTAAATATACCAACTCTGATATCGCACTACAGTGGGGAAAATTGTAAATATATCATTCTGCATTGTATAGCGATCTCCATTTAAATGGTTCAAAGTTTCAAAACTTCGATCTTATGGTCTCAACCATAAGAAATTTGACATTTTGGAAGTTCAAAATTTAGAAGTAGACCTGATCCATATATATCACACATCATATATCATATATTGTATATCTGTATCTGTATATAAATTGCAAGAAAGACCCAATCAAGCAATAGTCTTTACTTTGAAATACATTAAACCTTCTGTAGTAGAGGCCCTTGAGATATAAGCAAATCATTCTTTAAGGACTTACCACTGCTTCAGCTAACTAGCATTCAAATATCCATGACTTTTTACATTTTACTTCTTAAGTCTTTATGACTACATTCATGTCAATAAAGCCAAACCTCACCAACTGAAGGCATGCATGTTGTAGAAGCCTGTAGGATATATGCAAACGACCCCTTAAGGACTTACAAGTATTTCAGCTACATGGCTTCTGAATGCCCATGACTTTTTACTTTTGACTTTAAGTATTAAGACTTTAAAATCCAGGACTTCCAAGATAGTTGCACACTGACCAACAGGTTAATTTCTGCTCTCCGAGTGTGAAAAAGAAACTGAAAGATAAGGGCCAGTGTCTCTGCATGTTTTAGTAAATTCAGTTACTGGCTAGTAAGTAGACTGCCTGGATACCAACAAAGAAGAAATCTAGAGCATCTGAAAGAAAATCAACAAGAAAAGGTGAGGAGAGAACACTGACTCAAAAGAATCCTGCAGATGTTCAGCCAAAAGCAGTTCAAGCTGCAGCTTTGGTGCAAAACATGGCTTCCAGTAATCTAGAGGGAAAAACAAGTCAAATGTGCTCAGAGCTCATTTAAATAAATGAAACACTGAAGGAGTATATCAATGCAAATAACAAAAGACTGGAAAAATGGAAGAAGTAATAAAGAGATATTCAGATGAGCTGATAAAACTGCAAAATCAAAGGTTAAAATGAAGAAAAGGCTGGCTAAGTATGAGACTGCTGAAGAACAGCTATTTCAAAAAATGCTAGAGTTAGAGGAAAGAGCACACAGGGAAAAACTGAGATTTTCTGTTGTACCACAGAAACTAGAAGGAACAAACTGTATTAATTTTATGAAAGCACAAATAAGCAACTGGACTGGTATTCCTGAGCAGGATTTGTTAATTGAAATGGCACATGATGTGTGAGCTCCAAACCTGACCATGACAAAGCAGCCAAGACCTGTATTAGTAAAAAATGCAGTCATACCAGCACAATGAGTTAATCCTGACAGAACTGTGGCAGAAGGGTAAAGTATTCAAAACTGGAGACAGTAGTGTGCAGTAGAAAATGGTTATTCATTGTACACCAGGCAGAAGAGAAGTAAATGTATCCCAGCAATCAGGGAATGTTGAGAAGCAGGTGGGAGATTCAATCCAGCTCTCTTCAGAATATTTTTTTCATAGAGGATAAAAGTAATTTTTTGATGCAGAACAGGTTAAGGAGGAAATGGAAAAGTTTGTCCAATAGAAAGTGAGCAAACAAACAGAAGGGGACTCTGCTTCTCATTTTTCTGATAATAAAGCTCATAGAGACAATTTGCCAGTGAAACATTTTCCAAAGTTCCAAATGAAAATGCTTGAAGACAGAAAAAAAGCACAAAAGATGACAAGAAAAATTAGGAGTACCTTGGACTTGAACAGGCATCTTGGGTTGGGAGATGGAGTTGAACAGGTAGAAACAAGCAACACTGAAATTATTGAATAAATGTGAAATTATAAAGCATCAGCCACATTTGTGAAACATGGCTTTACAAGAAAAAGTGGAAAGATTGGACTTTTGTTGGCTTTGTTAAAGTTGTGGGGGACTAAAAAGCATACACCACCCTTCATGTCATTAATGTTTAGAAGGACACTAAAAGGAAAGGAAAAAAGTAACTGTAACTAAAACTATTTTTTTTTTGTTTTTAACAATATTTGTATAAAACATTTCATGATATAAATTACATATTGTAGAGTAAATCATTTTAATTTACTGTATATGATAAAGATATTAAAGTAAACAAGTGCCTTTTTTCTTCTTTTTTAGTTCAAAGAAATGTATGCATTACAAGATAGAAGGAGAAGAAAGGCTGAACAAAAATGTTTTAAGTTAATATGCTGTACTCTTGGGTTGTTGAAGTGAAGGATGGGCTGCAAAATGTGGACAAGTTGTAATATATATAGAGATAATATGTTTTCTCTTACTTTTGCATAGGGGAATATCTGGATTAAGGCCCTTGGCTTAATTTAATAACAAGACTTTTTTGTGTGTAAGCAAGTAAATAAGAGAACATTGAATGTAATGAAAAGTGTTCCTTAAGCAAATAAATGCTCAGTGTGAGTTGAGAAGTCTGCAGCTGAGAGCAGCTGTCATTTTGTTCTTATGTTTTCATGGAGACAAACTGACTGCAGGAGTAGGCAATAAAAGCCAGAGCATTTTTTGAAGGCTAAAGTTAATGTTTTCTGAAAACATACAAGTTGTTTTTTTACATTGGGGAGGGGAACAAAGATAAGACAAGAACAGACAACAAGTAGAGTAAGTTGGAACACAGGCTGTAACATACGTCTTGGCATAGATAACCTTATTTTTAGGTTAAGTAAAGCCTGCAGCCGTCATTTTTGGCACAATTATTCCTATCAGCAGGGTTACAGTTTATTATTTGAAGATGTACATAGTTTTGTGTGTTTGTTTTAAGTTAATAGGTTATAGGGGTGTACTGGGAGTGTGTTTTTTTTTTTGTTTGAGGGTTTTCATTAAAACAAAAGTCTTGTAAAATCTGACATAGGTTCAAATGGAGAAGACAAGAAACAATTGTATAAAAGATCAACCTGCCAAACATTAGTGGGAGCATGTATCACAAAAACTGGAAGCATACATTTAAAAAAGCTGTCATGTATATATATTATAGTAAGAATAATATCATAATGGCTAAACTATCCATATTATTTTAGAATGTTAATGGCCTTACAGGTATTGACAAAAAGGAAATAGTATTGAATTATATTAAGATATACAGAATGCAAATAATAATGCTGCAGGAGATGCATTTGGAAAGAAGTGAGCATGTGAATTTAATAATGAAACAATTTCAGGAGGGATATTCAGCAATGTGTCAGCGACAAAGGAAAAAGGGGGTACTTGTACTAATTGCTAGAGGAGCTCCAATAGTGATAGAAGAGGAAAAAATATAATAATTTCAGATTTGTGATAGTAAGGGGCTACTGGCAAGGGAGGAGGATTATGCTGGCATGTATTTATGTTCCATATAAAACTGCTATTATGGAACATTAAGAAAATGTTGGGAGAAATATTTAGCATTCAACAGGTATATTACTTATAGGTGGGGACTGGAATTTGATTTGCAACAGTGCAGATGTATCTGGCGGACCTAGAAGGGAAAATATAACAAAAGATGGTAGATTTCTGAAGAAATTTAAGAAAATATTTGGTATGGAAGATGTGCATTCAGTAGTAGGAATTTTGAGAGAATTTATGTATTATTCCCCAAGGTACAATAACTGTGCTAGACTAGAGAAATTATATTTCACAGCAATATGTGCATTTAATTGAAATCTTTGACAAACACATCCAATAACTATTTCAGATCATGTGCCAATAACACCTAAGATAAAAATGCAAGGTAATGAAGTAAAAAAATGAGACACTGATACCTGTCTGTTAAAAATAGGAATTTAAGGAATGGGTAATGGAGATTATTCAAGAGTTATTAGGGAAGACAGAAATTTCTTCAGAAGTTATAGCTAGTGATTGAGATAAAATGAAAGTGGAGTTTAAAAACAGAGTAGATATAAAAGAAATATAGAGCTAGCTTACATGTAAAAGGAATTAATTAGAGAGTCTGACAAAGGTTAAAGTATTGCAGAATATGGGAAATCTCACAAAACAAGAAGAGGAACATCTACAGAATGCTAAAGAGAAAATAAGGGAGTATTTGGATAGTATACATGAATTTAGAAAGATTGCTGTTAATCAACTGTTTTTAATAATAATTCTACTTTTAGTACAATGACCTAGGCAACAGAAAGTATAAAGGGTTATTGCCAAACGTATGGAGCCTATAATAAGAAAAATAAACACAGATCCTGTAGAGGTATTAGAGATACTTCAGAAATGTTATGAAAATTTGTATAAAGCAGAGAAACATGGAAATCAAGAAAGAGGACAAAATGGAAATATTTATTGAAGACTTAAGTATACCAAGATTAGAGGGTTGTGTACTACATGAACTACAATATGAACTGTCACCTCACCTAAGTGTCATGTTTAATCATAGCCTTACCTCAGGTTTTGTGCCCACTGAGTGGCTTAAAGCTACAGTTATCCCACTCCACAAGGGGGATCCACCTTGGATCCCAGACACTACCATCCCATCAGTCTGACAAGCCTTATCTGCAAGGCCATGGAGCGTATTATCATGGAACTTATAAACAAAGACATTGGCAACCTTCAAACACTGGACCCCACCCAGTTTGGGTTTGTGAAGAGCCGATCTTGTCTCCTGAACCTGACTGACTTCTTCAAATCAGTCTCCAGAGCCATGGACAAGGGTAAGGTGGTCCACACAGCCTATCTAGACCTTGCCAAGGCCTTTGACACCATCCCCCACTCTGAAATCATAGATAAACTTACTAAGCTGGGCATTAATCCCTACGTCACCCAATGGGTTGCTAACTGGCTTACTGATAGAACCCACAGTATAAAAGTAGCCGACTCCAAATCCAGCTCCAGACAAGTGACAAGTGGAGTACCTCAGGGTTCAGTCCTGGGACCGCTCCTGTTTGGCATCTACTTCTCTGAAGTACAGGCCAATACTAAGGGACTCTGGATAACAAAGTTCGCAAATGACTGCAAACTGGGAGCCATTATTGAATCCCCAAATGATGTGGATACTCTACAAAAGGGCCTAACAGAAACAGATGCTTGGTGCCAGAGCCATGGGCTCAAGCTCAATGTCAAGAAATGTATATTTATCCCCTTTGGGAAAAAAACATGTATCCGTGAATTACCATATAGGTGGCAGTACACTAAACACCGAAAGTGTGATAAGAGACTTAGGGACACAGGTGGACAGTGGTCTCACCTTCGATAACCACATTGCCACAACAGTCAGGAAATCCTTCTATGTGGCACACCTCATCACTAAGGGCTTTTCATCCAGAAAAAAGGAGGTCATTGTCCCACTGTACTCATCTCTCATTAGACCCATTATAGAATGCAATGCCCCGTTTGGTATGTACCTCTCAAGACATCTGCAACAACTGGAAAGGCCACAGAAATACCTCACTAAAAGAATCACAGGCCTAAAGCAGATGCCCTACGCTGACCGCCTTAAAAAACTCCAGCTATACTCTGTCACATATCGTCTACTCAGAGGGGATCTTTGCTTAACATACAAGGCCATGTCAAACCCAGAGCTGTTGGACATGCTACACTTAAAGAAATCCCAATCCCTCAGAGCCACACGCTCCAGGGATCTAAACCTTGTCATCACAATAAACAAAACATGCTAGAGGGAAAGGTTCCTGACCCAGAGACTCCCCAGACTCTGGAATAGATTGCCCATACATGTCAAGCAGAGTGCCTCTTTGGTCCTCTTCAAAAGGAACCTTGACGATTGGATGGGAAAAAGGAAATTCACCCCGAGGATCACGCCAGTTGCCCTGATAGACAGGGGTCCAAGGAAGTAAATAGTGTGGGAAGAAATACCCAGGGAATTGTTATGGCTAGGCTTGTATAGGCTCTAGGGCTGATAGCCTAGTACCAACCTATGATCCTATGAACCTATGAGGCTCAACAATTAACAGTTAAGATAGAGGAGGAGATGAGATAAAAACACTGACATACAATCAATCTGCAGGAAAGTCATAAGGAATAGATGGTATTCCTGGAGATTTGAAAATTAGAAGGAAAGATAGTAATAAAGATCTGAAAGGTTTTAACAACATTTTAAAAGAAAGAAAGCTTCGGTGGTTGCAATACCTTCAGGCAATAAAGACCCATCAGACCCAGCTTCATATAGGTCCATTTCAATTTTAAAGCATGATTTTAAAGTGTTTGTCTATAATATCTAAAAGAATGGCAAAAGTGTTGCCAAAACTGATAGCAATGAATCAGTGTGGTTTTGTAGAGATGAGGCAAACATTTGATAATATTAATAGAACAGTGGTGATCCAGAGGGAAGCAGAGTATAAAAAAATATTGCTATTGTTGTTGGGTCTTGATGCACAGAAAGCATTCAACAGAGTAAGCTAGGATTTTGTTGTAGGGCAATAGAAGCATTTGCATTCCCTGATACAATAATAAAATTAATTAGAAGGATACATGAGGGATCAGAGGCAACAATTAAAGTGAGTGGGTTGCTTTCTGACAAGTTGTGTTTGAATAGAAGAACAAGACAGGGTTGTACTTTGCTCCACTGTTTACTTTATATTTAGAGCCATTGACAAAGAACATAAGGGACTCAGAAATTCAAGGATATAATGTATATGGAAATAAAGAAAAGTTGCTGATGATATTATTTTATATCTGATAAAACCAGAAAAGGACATCTCACTGTTGTGGAACATCTTGAGATAGTTTCAAGTCTTTTTGGGATACAAAATGAATGAAGGTAAAATACATGAATTGGTCCAGCAATACCCATATTTACGAGGACACAATAAAAAGAAATATTTAGAAGTATGGATTAAAAAGGATTATGTTATGGCAGCTAAGGGTATGTGGGAAGAGACTAAACAAAAAGTAATACAAAAACAGAGAAATTAAAAGCTGTTGTTTACGGATATGGATAGCAAGTTACAAGCAGTGAAAATGTTTTTAGAACATTTAGTTTTATATACAGGTCAGACATTTTTTATCAGTCTGAGGAGATATTTTGGACAGTAATTAATAAAAAGATGAAGGATTTTATTTGGGAATGGAAGAGGGCAAGGGCCAAGTGGGATAAGTTGATCCTTCCAACAGAACAAGGTAGGATTACCTGATATGAAGGTATATTTTAGAGCTACACCATTAAGGCTCATATACATAACACAAGCAGAAACCTATAACTCAAAGTGGAAAGGGATGATGATGAAATGGGGGGATTCAAGAAATAAGGAAAGAGTGGGATTTTGGAGGCAGATCCTTAAGGACAATAACAACAACATGATACTTATTAAGTGCTCCAGAACTTATCAGAGATTTGAAATACAGGGCCAGGCTTAAAAAGGCCCTTGTGGTCATTAGCCTCGTACACACATATGAACCTATGAACAGCCATACATAATATTGTACTCATAACCTAACAGAAAGTATTCTAAGAACTAACCCAGCACAATAATGGAGAAAGGAGATTTTGCCAATAGGGGTGACTGCAATTAGGTGTACAGAGGATAGCCAAGAGTGTGCTGGAATTTATTTGGGAAAACTACCAAAGGAATAAAGGTACTGGCAGCAAATAACTAGAGAGAAAAAGGTAAATGAATGTGAATAAGCCAAGAAGACATTTGCATACCTTTCAACTGTCCAGATTTTCACAGAATGTCCAGATTTCTGCCTCATATTTTGTCCTGTTTCTAATAAAATTGTGGTTTTCTGGCAAATCATTGAGGACTGAAGTCAGAAAATAATGACCAGCATTTGAATTTCAGACTTCATATCCATCAGAAAATTCATGCTAATGCAAATCCTGGTCTATCATCTTTCTAGGTTTGTAAGAGCAGTATTTAAAAAGTATCCTATTTTTGGGTCTTTGCACCCCCATTATTTGTGGTTTTGTCCAGATTTCTTGTTGTAAGAGGCTGAGAGGTATGACTGTAAGTTAGACACTACCTTCTTCTATCAGCTATTGATATCAGACTATAGGCAGAGATAAAGGGATATTGGAATCCTAACTGAAAGACCTGCTCTGGTACAATTTTTAGTTGAATATAAAACAGAAGCTGCTGTTATAAATGGATAATTAGTAGGGCATGTAAAATATTGTATAACTGTAGGAATCAAAAGGAAAAGGATAGAAAAGATTGGGAAAAAAGACTGGAAAAGCAATTCACAACAAAAACAATGGGTGAACATATGCTCAGCACTCAAGTATGCAACAGTGTCTAGAAGATTTAGGATTTTTATTTGGAAGTATTTATATAGGTATTATTATATCCAAAGCTGGCTACAAAGAATTTTTCGTCTGGTAGATGGCAAATGTTGGAGGTGTGATGGGGAAAAAAGAGGTAGCTGGAAATGTGTTTTGGAAGTCTAATGAATGGACAGACTTCAAAGATTCCCTACGGAATATTCTGTCAGAAATACTGGGTGAGCAAATGGATTTAACTAAGGAAATGTTTTTTTTTTTATCTGCGATACAGGATTTGAATTGTCTAGACATAGTAAGGCCTTGCTAACTTTAATTCTGGTGGCTGCCAAAAAAAGCAATTACTAGAAAATGGAAATCAAAGTCTAAACCAACTGCATTTGAAGTATTGAATATTGTAACAGAGATAAAAGAAATGGAAGTGGGATCTTTAGAAAAGGGTAGGAGCAAATCACACAGGAAACTATTGATGCAGAATAATGTTTTGCAGGACAAGTGAGTTTAAAGGGAAGGCAGGAACTAAGTAATTTATGTAATGTTGGATCGATGATAGTTATACAAAAAAGTGATGTATGCTTGTAACTTGGAGCATGTTAATATTATTTGTTTTCTTTTATATCAATGCATGTTTGCCCACGTCTAAAGTGATAGTTCATAAAGATGTTAAAAAAAAGATATTAAAATCCATAACAGTGTGCTGAACTAACTGTAAACTGAGCCATCTGTGTGAATATAGCAAACCAACTGGCTAGTAAATTAAGCCCCAATTTCATTCTGCTCTCACCACTCCCAACATCTCTCAAGAAATGCCCTCAA